>NC_080171.1:6372067-6634567 GCF_950295315.1 Erinaceus europaeus
CCTGTTGGAGACATGCCCCTCCATTCTGGAGTCACTACCCACAGTTAGGAGGAGGGAAATCTTATTTAATGGATTACATTCCACCCTGTTTTGTATTTCAAAAATTACCCTATCACGGCTGCTTTGTGTTTCCACAGAGCCATCTTCTCTTATAAATGCCATGCCAACACAATGGGTGGAAAAAGAAGGTTGGAGTCAAACTGCCAGGTTTTTCTGACTACATTCTAATTATCAGATGGGCTGATTGATTTTTTTTTCCTGAAGTAACCCTTTTTCTGAATAAACCAATTGTCAACTGGATCTTTTTATTTCCCTTATATAAAAAAAGGGAAGAGGACATTCACACTTGTTAAGCACCTGCTGTGTGCCAGGTTCCATGAAGAGATATACTCTCAAATTTGGGAGCTACTCTCTGCCCTAAGCCAGCTCTCTAGTCCTGTTCTCAACTCTGACACCAACGTCCCAAACAGTATTTTTTAGTCCGCCTGCATGTTAGCCATCAGGTTCAGGCAAAAACTACTAGCCCTTTTAAAACATACTCCAAATAGACTTCCTAGCTTCTTCCCACATGAAGATTGTGTGTGTGTGTGTGTGTGTGTGTGTGTATTAAATTTATCCAATGGTTCTTTTTTGTTTGCTTGTTTGCTTTTTATTGATTTAATAAATAATGATTGACAAGAATGTAGGATAAGAAGGGAACAACTTCACATAATTCTCACCACCAGAACTCCATATTCCCTCCCCTCTCCTGATAGCTTTCCTATTTTTCATCCCTCTGGGAGTATGGACCCAGGATTATTATGGGGTACAGAAGGTGGAAGTTCTGGCTTCTGTAAGTACTTCTCCTCTGGATATGGCCATTGGTGGGTAGATCCATACTCCCAGCCTGTTTCCTTTTTTTTAAAAAAAATTTTTTAATCTTTATTTGTTGGCTAGAGACTGTCAGAAATTGAGAGGGAAGGGGGTGATAGAGAGGAAGAGAGACAGAGAGACACCTACAGCCCTGCTTACCACTTGTGAAACTTTCCCCCTGCAGGTGGGACCAGCGGCTCAAACGTAGGTCCTTGTGCACTGTAACATGTGCGCTTAACCAGGTGTGCCACCACCTGGCCCCTACTCCCAGCCTGTTTCTACTTTTCTTTAGTGAGGCAAGACTCCAGAGATGTGGAATTCCAGGACACATTGGTGAGGAAGATTCCTAACTTCTCTATTCATACCTTTGGGTTCCTGTTTATTATAAACAATTTGTCCTGCTTCGTTTCTTACCACCTTTCAGCCGCGGCAAAGAAGTGGCTCGCTTCATTCCTGTCCCACATCTTGGAATCTGAGTCTATGCCCAAAGTTTGGCATCGTGTGAAGATTATAGCGGTTTTGAAACCAAAGAAAGACCCAACACTGGCCGCCAGCTATAGACCAATTTCTCTCCTCTCCGTGTGTTACGAACTCCTTGAGAGGCTGCTTCTGTCACGTATTTCTCATCTTACAGAGAAATTCCTATCACCCGCCCAGGCTGGTTTCCGCCCAGGAAGATCTACCTGCGAACAAGCCCTGGCCCTCTCAACTTACATTGAAAATGGATTCCAGAAGAATTTAAAGACGGGTGCTGTCTTTGTTGATCTCACAGCAGCCTATGACACGGTCTGGCACCGTGGTCTCCTGGTCAAGATCTCAAGATGCCTGCCTCCATGGGTGGCCAACACTATATCATTTCTTCTCCAAAACAGAAGATTCCGGGGACATCTGGGTGACAAGTCTAGCAGATGGAGACTTGTCTCAAGTGGCCTCCCCCAGGGCTCTGTTCTGGCTCCTACGCTATTTAATATTTACATCAATGACCTCCCAGAAACTTCTTCAAGGAAGTTCATCTACGCCGATGACATCTGCTGTGCAACTCAGGCATCCAAGTTCGACATCCTCGAGGAAACACTCACGAAAGACATGTCTCTGATATCTGATTACTGTAAAAAATGGCGACTAATCCCTAGCACTGCAAAAACGGTATCATCTGTTTTCCATCTACACCATGCCTCGGCCTCGCATGAGCTTAATGTGCAGCTTGGCGATACGAGAATCCGGCATGAAGCCCAGCCAGTCTACCTTGGCGTTACTCTCGATCGCACTCTGTCATTTCACAAACATCTCATAAAAACTGCAGCAAAGGTGGGCGCGAGGAATCACATCATTGCAAGACTGGCCAGCTCCTCATGGGGTGCGAGCACTTCCACACTGCGATCATCATCTCTGGCATTATGCTATTCCACTGCAGAATACTGTGCCCCAGTATGGTTCCGTAGCCCCCATGTCCACTTGGTCAATTCCAAATTATATTCCTCCATGAGGATCATTTCTGGAACCATCTGTTCCACCCCGGTTCCATGGCTGCCAGTTCTTAGCAACATCGCCCCGCCAGATATTCGTCGGGATGCGGCATCATCTAAGTTCATTTCCCACGTCTACGCTCGACCGGACCTGCCAATATACGCGGATATCTTCGCCCACCCTGTTCAACGCTTGACGTCTCGTCACCCAATCTGGTCCCCTACGCCTACACTGAACTTCTCTGTTCCAGTCTCTTGGAAACAGAGTTGGCAGTCAGCTGAGGTAAAGAACAAACACCTCATCACAGACCCCTGCAAGCGTCAACCCGGCTTTGACCTAACACGTTATGATTGGGCCCTCCTCAATGGCTATCGAACAGGCCATGGCCGATGCGCCGCTATGTTCCACCGCTCGGGAGCCAGAGACAACCCGAACTGCCCCTGCGGCTCCAGACAGACTATGACCCACATAGTCAACGACTGCCACCTCTCCAGATTCAAACGAGGTCTTGAAACTTTACATCAGGCTCAACCTGACGCTGTTGACTGGCTACGGAAGAAGGGCAAACGCTAGAAGAAGAACCTTTCAGCCAGCAAGTTGCAGACATTACTATGATTCCATACTGACTTCCCTGGGCAGACAACCTCACCAATGTGTCCTAAAGTTTTACCTCTCCAGAGCCCTGCCCCACTAGGGAAAGATAGAAACAGGATGGGTGTAGTCCCATTGATTTGTTTTTTTAATTTAATCTTCTTTGCAATTGGGTTTGTGTCATCAAAGATGTTGAGGTACAGATGAGAAAGTGTTCCACCATTATATTCCTCTACACATTTGATCATTTCTGTTCTAACATGCAGGTCCTTGATCCATTTGGAGTTGACTTTTGTTTCTGATAAGATGAAGTGGTTCAGTCAGTATCATTCTTCTGCACATTACAACCCAGTTTTCCCAGCACCATTTACTTAAAAGAGCCTCCCTTTCTCCATTTAATAGTTGGCAGCCCCTTATCAATACTTGGATGTTCATAGGTTTGGGGGTTTATTTCTGGGATTTCAATTCTGTTCCACTGGTCTATGTATCTATTTTTGTTCCAGTACCAGGCAGTTTTGATGATGATAGTCTTATAATATAGTTTGAGATTTGGGAGTGTGATGCCTCCATTTCTGTTTCTTTTACTTAAGATTATTTCGGCAATTATAGCACTGATCATCTCCATCAGGAACAGCATGTGAACCCTCTTGTGGGCCTCTACAGGAATTTGCCCTCAATGTGGGCCAACATTGATGGAGACTGCCCCATTCTCCAAAGGGGGGTTGGGTCAGCATATTCTGCCACTTGAGAAAGAGGGATCCTGCAGCCTAAGTGCAGCCTAGAACATTCCTAGCCATGACCACACTATGTGAGCTCAGACCTACAGGGATGCAGAGGTTTCACAGGTTCCTGTGCTGAATATGGGCCCCAGATCAAATCAATGGAGTTTACAGTTAACAATATTTATATACTTTCCCCATATTTGGGAGCAACTCTCTTCTCTCATTCAGCTTTCTAGTCCTTTTTCCAACTATGACACCATCTCCCCAGACAAGACCTTTGGTCCACCTGCATGTTAGCTGTCAGGTTCAGGCAAAAACTAGTAAAGTCCTGTGGGCCCCTTGGAATAGACCTAAAATAGACCTACAAGCTTTTTCTAAAGTGGAGACCCCAAATCTTATGGACTATAGTCTTACCTTTAGTTTCCTGATATTAAATTATTTGTTCTGTTTTATAACAACGCTTTTTCAGCCACCAAGTTGCAGATGCTACCATGACGCCAACCTGACTTCCCTGAATGGATGACCTCACATATGTGCCCTGGAACCCCTTTCCCAGGTCCCTGCTCCACTAGGGAAAGAGAGAGGCAGACTGGGAGTATGGATCGACCTGCCAATACCCATGTTCAGCGGAGAAGCAATTACAGAAGCCAGACCTTCTACTTTCTGCACCCCATATTGATCCTGGGTCCATACTCCCAGAGGGACAAAGAATAGGAAAGCTACCAGGGGAGAGGGGATGGTATAGAATTCTGGTGGTGGGAATTGTGTAGAATTGTACCCTTCTTGTCCTACCATCTTGTTGATCATTATTGAATCAATTGAAAGGGGAAGAAAAGAAAAGAGAGAAGAGGAGGGGAGGGGAGGGGAGGGGAGGGGAGAGGAGAGGAGAGGAGAGGAGAGGAGAGGAGAGGAGAGGAGAGGAGAGGAGAGGAGAGGAGAGGAGAGGAGAGGAGAGGAGAGGAGAGGAGAGGAGAGGAGAAGAAACAGGCTGGAGGTATGGATCCACCTGCCAAGACCCATGTCCAGCGGAGAAGCAATTACAGAAGCCAGACCTCTCACCTTCTGCTCCCCGTAAAGAATTATGGTCCATACTCCCAGAAGGAGAAAGAAAAGGGAACCTTCCAATGGAGGGGATGGGATACAGAACTCTGGTGGTGGAAACTGTATGGAATTGTACCCCTGTTAATTTACAATATTATTAATCATTATTAAATAACTAACTAAAAACTTAAGAAAACAACAACATTCTCACCAATGCTCACAGTCTTACAATGAAAATATGTCTGTCTTTGCTTTACCAGTGAGGTACTCAGAAAGACTAAGGAGCAGGCCTGAGGTTTCACAGCTTAGTATATGATATGAGAGAGCCAGATCTTAGTACTCTCCACTTCTTTTTTGTTTTGTTTTGTTTTGTTTTATTAGTGATTTAATAATTACTGGATTGTGGTATAATGGGGGTACAATTACATACAATTCCCACCAGTGGAGTTCCATGTTCCATCCCCTCCACTGGAAGCTTCCCCATTCTATTTATATTACAGAATTCTATTTATATTACAGAATTACATGTCAACAGGGGTTTGAAGCCACACCATTCCCACTACCAGAGTTCTGAATCTTCACTCTCCCCACTGCAAGCCACCACAGTTCCCCTAAGGTTGTAGACATGGGCTTACCATCATGTCTACAACTATCTGTCCACATTTATACATAGTTACCCCTTCTTTTTCTGATTCAGTTCTCTCTTCCCCTCTAAGTCACTCATGACATCATAGCTACTACCTCCATATGTCCAGGACACATTGGTGAGGTTGTCTGCCCAGAGAGTCATGGTAGCATCTGCAACCTGGTGTCTGGAAGGCGGCATGACCTAAGTTGAGACAAGATGGTAAATGAACAGGAACTAAAAAGTAGGATCAGAGCAGATGAGATTAGGGATCTTAGGGTAGAAGAAAGCTAGGAAAACCATTATAGCATGTCCCTGGGGGCACACAACTATGGTAGTTTTGCTTAAGTTTGGTAGCTAGCCTGAGCTTGGATAAGAATATTGTCTGAGAGAATGGTGTCAGAGTACAGAAAAGGGCAAGAGAGCTGAATTAGGGCAGGGAGTAGCTCCAACTCTTATTTTTAAAATATTCTGTGGCTAAAATTAACTATTTACTTCCACCCACCTGTTCCACGGCCATATATATATTTAGCACCAGGGCCTGTGTAACCTCTAAGTCCCTATTGGTCTGAGCTTACAGCTCATGGTCACATCTGAGGAACATTGTAGGCTGCACTCATTTCAGGACCAGTCTTTTTTGAGTGGCAGGGCAGGATATCCCCAGCCTCCTTTCGGAGACTGAGGCTATCGCTCCCGTCGCTGCTTTATGATAAAGCCAAGGTCCTGGGAGGGCCCACAAGATGCTGTTCTTTACGGAAGCGACCAGTGTTTCCCTATTCTTTATCCCTCTGAAAGTATGACCCAAAGTTCTTTATGGGGTGCAGAAGGTGGAAGGTCTGGCTTCTATAATTGCTTCTCCACTAAACATGGGTGTTGGCAAGTGGATCCACACCCCCAGCCTGTTTCTCTGTTTCCCTAGTGGGGCAGGGCTCTGGGGAGGTGGGGCTCCAGGACATATTGGTGAGGTCGTCTGCCCAGGAAAGTCAGGTTGGCTGGCATCATGGTAGCATCTACAAGTTGGTGACTGAAAAGAATTAAGATATAAAGCAGGAAAACTTGTTTAATAATCAGGAACCTAAAGGTAAAAGTATAGCCGATGAAATTTGGGGACTTCATGTTGGAAGGAGCTAGGAAGTCTATTTTAAGTCTATTCCAAGGGGCCCATGAGCCCAACAGCTAACATGCAAGTGGGCTAAGAGTGTTGTCTGGGATGATGGTGTCAGAGCTGAGGATAGGACCAGAAAGCTGAACCAGGGCAGAAAGTAGCCACTGAATATGGGGAAAGTCTACAACAAATACCATTGACTGTGAACCCCATTGACCTGACCTAGGACCCACATCTGTTTATATTTGGCACAGGAGCCTGTGTAACTTCTGCACCCCTGTCAGTCTGAGCTCACATTGGATAGTCGTGGCTAGTAAGATGCTAGGCTGCAGTCTCAACTTCTGTCTCTCTTGACATTCCCGTTACGAAATAAGTTCCATTTACTCCACCTTGGAGAATCTTACTCTATGCCAACATTATAACAGAACCTTACAGAAGGTAAGAGTAACTTGTTCCACACATAGAGAAACCAAGGCTGCAAGGGACTTAACTGTCTACAGCCACTTGGTTGACAAATGATGCTTCCAGACATAGAAATACAATTCTCTTTCAGGTAGAAACTGCTTCTAGTCTGAGCTGGAAGCATTTTTTTTAATAAAATGGAAATATTGACAAGACCATAGGATAAGAGGGGCACAACTCCACACAGTTCCTACCACCAGAACTCCCTATCCCAGCCCATCCCTTGAAAGCTTCCCTATTCTTTATCCCTTTGGGATCATGGACCCAGGATCATTATGGGGTGCAGAAGGTGGAAGGTCTGGCTTCTGTAATTGCTTCTCTGCTGAACATGGGCATTGGCAGGTAGATCCATACCCTCAGCCTGTCTCTCTCTTTCCCTAGTGGGGCAGTGATCTGGGGAGGTGGGGCTCCAGGACACATTGGTGGGGTCATCTGCCCAGGGAAGTCATATTGGTGTTATGGTAGCATCTGGCACCTGGTGACTGAAAAAGAGTTAAGATATAAAGCAGAACAAATTGTTGGTTAATTATGAACCTAAAAGCAAGAATATTGCAGATGAGATTTTGGGTCTTTGTTTTGGCAAAAGCTTGTAGGTCTATTTTAGGTCTATTCCAAGGGGCCCACAGGACTTTACTAGTTTTTGCCTGAACCTGACAGCTAACATGCAGGTGGACCAAAGGTCTTGTCTGGGGAGATGGTGTCATAGTTGGAAAAAGGACTAGAAAGCTGAATGAGGGAAGAGAGTCGCTCCCAAATACGGGGAAAGTATGTAAATACTGTTAACTGTAAACCCCATTGATTTGATCCGGGGCCCATATTCAGCACAGGAACCTGTGTAGCCTCTGCAACCCTGTAGGTCTGAGCCTCACCTTCTGTGGTCATAGGTGGGACCATTCTAGGCTATGAGCTGGAAGCATTATACATTGTCTCAGTGCCTTGGATGCAGAGCCTCTGGTCCAGCTTGAAACTGGGGCTTCACTCTCCAAATTTTCCTTTTAATTCTCATCTCAGGACTGATTCAGTGAGCCTTGAACTAGTCACCTCACCTTTGTCTCAACTGTCAGCGTCCCAGGTCAGACCTTTATGGGTTCTTGGTTGTAGCCCTGCAGAAGCCAGCCACCTGCTGAGCTGACCTCCAGGCCCCAACAGCATGGCTCCCCCTTATTGTCAGCTAAGAACTTCTTGACAAAATTGATCTTTATCAAGTCAGGTGCTTCTGACAATATTATAATGGCCACCTTCCCACAATCCGTGGACATTAACCTGCAAAACACTCTCCTTTATACACTGATCCATGCTTCCCCTCTGATCTCACCCATCTAACCAACACAATGCTCACCCTTAACTCAGTGACCTAAAGAGACATGAGAGTGTTCCTCCTCTAGGTAATGTTAGCACAGAACTCTAATGCAGCGGGCTGTGGTTCTTTGACCAGTCTTTTGGGCATGGGGATGTAAAGGAATGTGATGTGTGGATACTGAGCTATAGAGGGGTCAGGTGGTGGCGCAGCTGGTTGATCGCAAATGTTACAATGCACAAGGACCCGGGTTCAAACCCACCAGTCCCCACCTGCAGGGGGAAAGCTTTGCGAGTGGTGAAGCAGTGTTGCAGGTGCCTCTCTCCCTCTCTATCACCCCCTTCCTTCTCAATTTCTGACTGTCTCTATGCAATAATAACCGTGTAAAAAATAATGAGTGCCGAGCTATGCCATTACAAAACAAAAAAGCTTCAAGCTCTCCACTTCTACTCTTCACTGTGTGTGATCAAATGCAGATGTGGACAACACATCTGCTCTAGCTATACAGATGAGGGCAGTGCCCTGGGAGAATGGTCCAGAAACAAGATGGCAAGAACTTGGTTGCGAAGGGTTACAGAACATAACCACCTCTACGTTGGCTCACACCTCCTTGGAGATAGGATTCCAGTGCATTGACTTCAGAGGAGATTCCAGTACTGAGAGAGAGAGGAAGTTCAGCAGGAAGGAAGTAATCCCATGAAGAATGTGACTCGGTTTCCCGATGGCAGGGGCACAGGAGCTGATGGCAGAAATGGATGGGGTGGTGGAGGGAGGGAGTCATTCACTCAGTAGTGCACTGAGCCTCTCACCCTGGCAGAGAAACAGTGAGTGCTAAGGGAATTTGTCCACTGGACCATATAAGATCTTGGGCTTCATTCATCCTAGACTGGGTTTTATGGGGGATATATATATTTGGCCTCCAGGGTTATCACTGGGATTCAGTGCCAGCACTACAAAACCACTACTCCTGGTGGCTATTTTTTCCATTTTATTCTATAGGACAGAGAGAAATTGAGAGAGGAGGAGGAGATAGAGAGGAAGAGAAAGAGAGAGACACCGGTAGCCATGCTTCACTACCTGTGAAGCTTCCCCTTGCAGGTGGGGAGCAGGAACTCAAACCCAGATCCTTGCACAGGTCCTTATGCTTAGTACTATGTGCACTTAACCAGATGTGCCACTACCCTGGCCCCAAAATGTTCTTTTCTTAGTCACTGTTAGTTTCATTAATGCATGTGTATCTACTAGCCAACAGTCTAGCTTACATAACAAGGTGTGGTGGCCTGCAGTCAAAGCCCATCTCTGCTATTCACTAGATGCATGAGATGGAACCTTTTAGATCTTTGATTTACTCTTCTGCAGAATGGGTCTACTTTTAGTGCGTTCTCAAAAGTAAGGGCAGCCGAGGTGAGGCCTACAAGGACACAACAGGTTGCCTAGGATACAATGAGGGGCTTGCCCTATGAACTTCTAAGGTGCTCTTGAATTTGCCTAGAATGTTGCTATAGCCTCCTGTCAGGCTAGTGACGAGAGAGAGAGAGAGAGAGAGAGAGAGAGAGAGAGAGAGAGGGAGAGGGGACCCAGGAACCAAGCTCATGGCGGCAAGGCAACTCAAATCTTTATTCCTCCGAGCGCCCTAGAGTCAGTGGTAGCACACCTGGTTAAGCCACGTGGCACAAACCGCAATGGCCGGTGTCAGCCTCCCAGTCTGCACCCCCATGCTCCTCCAGGCCGGAAAAAGGAAGAGCCAAGTCGGAAACGGAAGTGGCTTGACAATACCATACATGGTTAGAAAAGGAGTGGAGAAAAAGGTGAAAAAGGTAGGAACTTCCTTAGCAACTGTTGCTAGGGGGTTAACTGGTAGGATTAATAATGCCCTGCGGTCTTGAGGGTAGAAAAAGAATATATTAAATGAGTAGAATGGGTGGGGGAATAGGGTGGAGGCCTTAAGTCATTTGTTAGACAAAGCAGAAGATTGATATGTAGATAATAAAAGGGCGGGCCATAGTGTCAAGGAAAGCAGGGTGGAGCAGGGGAGCTGGCTTAATGTTTTAAGGAATGCCAGGCACCTATAGGCAGGAAAATGCAGGGTGCTTTGTGAGGCAGGGAGTCTGATAAGACGAGGCAAACCTTTTGGGTTTCCATGTCCCCCTCGCTCAACCTCTCCATAGAGTGAGAGAGACTGACAGGATAGACACACCCTTCAGGGCTATCACATCCCCACAATTTCCCTACAGCCTCCAGGACAGGTTTCTCCAGAATCAGAACATAAAGGGTCACCCCAGAGCAGTGCCCAACAAAGAACCATATTAACAGAGGCTTCGCCAAGTTGCAGAGGCTACTATGATGCCATCCTGACTTCCTTGGATGAAGTCACCAATGTGTCCTGGAACCTCCCCTCCCCAGAGCCCTGCCCCACTAGGGAAAGACATTGGATCGACCTTCTCGTGGTGCATCCCGTGAGTACCCATTCATTGGGGAAACTGACGATCCTTCCTAGCCGACTGAATCCACATGGATCCCAGTCACTTTCAAAGCCAGCAACAAGCAGCTCCTGACAGCTTTCAACCTGACCTGTTGACTGGCTACGGAAGAAGGGCAAACGCTAGAAGGAGGAGGAGGAGGAGGAGGAGGAGGAGGAGGAGGAGGAGGAGGATTAGGAGAAGGAGAAGGAGAAGGAGAAGGAGCAGCAGCAAACACCCATTTCCGGCAGAGAAGCAATTAAAGAAGCCAAACCTTCCACCTTCTGCACCTCAGAAGGAATTTTGGCTCATACTCCCAGTGAGATAAAGAATAGGGAAGTTTCCAATGTAGGGGATGGGACATGGAACTCTGGTGGTGGGGACTGTGTGGAATTGTACCCCTGTGATCTTACAATCTTGTAAAGCATTATTAAATCACTAATTTTTTTTTTAAAGGCTCAATCATCAGATAGGCCACTACACACCAGAGCAAAACAGAAATCAGGATTTGAAGCATGAGTCGAAGATCAAAGACAGGGTATGACAGCCAACCTAGGCAGAAAATGATGGGAAATGAGACCAGCCCACAGGGAGGCCAGGAAAGGAGGAGGAAGACTGCGGCACTTCTGGGGCTTTTCCTGGAGGGAGTTCCCTAGATCTCCACACTTCTCTGGCCCAAGCATCCAGCCAGGCAGCAGGGAGCTAGTCTGCGAATGAGCTGTCAGTCCCCTGACTGTGTCCTGGCACAGTTCCCAGCTCTGCTCAGTTAGCAACAGGGAGGGAAGCAGCCTCCTCAGTGTATACCCTAGAAGCCTGTAGGCTGCTTGACCCTCATTTCTCTGTTGCCTTGTTGCCTCAGCGTCAGAGGGGAGCAGAAAATACAGCCCCAAGGTCAAGCACGCCTCTCTTTCAAAGACTAGTCAATGGGATCAAGGAATCATTAACAATTGAAAGGTTGCCCAAGGTAAATATCTGTGGACTCCTGACGGATAGCAAGTGCTCAGCCATTAGCTGAAACTGAACCTGGGGGGTTATTGTTTTAACTGTTACTCTCCACAGGTGCTCTGACAAGCAAAGAACTTGTCGTTAATATTCATTATTCAGTCTTCTCCCATAGAACACTTTCCTAAGCCAGGCGTTTATTAGTCCAAGCTCTCAGACACTGAGACAGGCTCCAAGTCTTTGATGAGACCATACCTCGCTGGCTGATGGAACCACGGCACAGCCAGGTAACTTGACGTGTGTGATCAGCCAGTGACTTTTAAATGTTGACTGGTAGATATTACCTGAGTAATGAACTCCATGTGCCCCAGGGACAGCAGCTGAATCCAGGATCTATATTGTCCTGATAGACATTAAAAGAAATGGTCTTAAATTTACAACAAAAGATTTGAGGAAATTGTTCCTATCTACCCTCTCACCCAGTTTTCCTTGCTATAACATTTTACATTCCAACAGTCTCCTTGTTGGAAACTTATTCACCAATAGTGATACATTTTTATCTAGTAGAGTCTGTAGTTTATTCCAGTCTCTTTGGATTTGCCCTTAAGCCCCTATCTGTTCCAGAATCAGATCCAGGGACTAGCACATTGCATTTCATTATCACGGACTCTCAACTGGGACAGTTCCTCGAATTGTCCTTGTTTCCAAAGTCTTTGACAATCTGGAGAAGTATTTTTTTTTAATTTTTTTTATTAATTTTTTTTTATTTTTTAGAGAGATGCAGAGAGAGACACACACAGAGAAACACCAGAGCACTGCTCAGCTCTGGCTTATGGTGGTGTGGGGGATTGAACCTGGGACTTAGGAGCCTCAGGCATAAGAGTCTGTTTGCATAACCATTATGCTGTCACCCCCACACAATCTGGAGGAGTATTGATGGGTCAAGTATTTTTGTAGGATTCCTCTGCTGGATTTTTGTCTGACATTTTTCTTATGATTAGACTAAAGTGTGGTTTGGGGGAAGAGAAAGCATACGGAGAAGCTGCCTTATTTCCCACAGCCTATGGCTCCCACACAAAGTCTACAGGACTCGGCATGTTGACCCCACCTCCTTGTATTGGGGGACAGAATGGCACTTGTTTCCCCAACATTTAAAAAGTCTGTCATGTGTTATCTCAATAAAGAACTGAGGAGAGAGCATGATTTTCAGGAATTCTAAACTTTATTCAGGAAAACTGAGAACATTCACATGTCAGGCTGAGAGAGAGAGAGAGAGAGAGAGAGAGAAAGACTGAAAAAGAAACTGAGAGAATTTGCACTCACATGGTGACCGAGGCAGAGAGAAGTCCCCTACTCACATCTTGACCAGAGACCTACATAGGTAGGAAGAGAAAGACAGAAAAAAGGGGAGAGAAGCCCCTGAGAGCTACTACTCACTCACATGTTGACCTGGGCAGAGAAGCCACACCCACATGTCTGGCTTATAATGCCCAATCCCCATCTCCACCTGTCACCACTCCCATTTCCTGAGTGGTGCCCTCCAGGTACCTCCTGTCCCTCAACAACCTGACTGCAATTGTTCGCTCCACAATCACAGCGGAACAGTTACTCTTTCGAAAGAAATCACTGAGTGTATCCCATTCTTAAGAAATGGAAAGTTATGGGCAGACAACCTCACCAAAATGTCCCAGAAGCCCACCTCTGCAGAGTCCTGCCCCACTAGGGAAAGACAGTAACAGGCTGGGGGTGTGGATCCACCTGCCAATACCCATGTCCAGCAGAGAAGCAATGACAGAAGCCAGAACTCCCACCTTCTGCTCCCCTTTAAGAATTTTGGTCCGGGCAGGGGTAGATAGCATAATGGTTATGCAAAGAGATTCTCATGCCTGAGGCTCCAAAGTCCCAGGTTCAATCCCCTGCACCACCATAAACCAGAGCTGAGCAGTGCTCTGGTAAAAAAAATAAAAAATTAAAAAAAAAGAATTTTGGTCCATACTCCAACAGGGGGAGAAAATGACAGGGGAAGATGGCCAGAGAACTCTGAAATCCAATTCTAACAGAACCCAGAGAGAGACAAGGCAAAAAGGATTTGAAAGTAGTACTATCTGTAGGTGTTACTTAGGAAGAGAAGGCAGGACCACAGAAATAAAATAGGCAAATTTTTGTAAAAGGTAGATAGATGATAGATAGATAGATAGATAGATAGATAGATAGATAAAGAAATAATAGTCAGCCCACATCTGTGGCCTTGGGAGAACCACTGCAGTTTCCAATGGAGGAAAGGGGGACAGAGAACTCTGGTGGTGGGAATGGTGTGGAATTGTGCCCCTGTTATTTTGTAATTTTGGAAATCACTAATTAAAAAAAAAAGAGGGAAAAAAATGGGAAGATAGTGGCCTGGGAAATTATGTTTCCCTACTGAGGGCAGGGTGTTTACATAAATGACTTTGAGTTCTTCTACACATGAAATTTACTTTCTTTTCTCCCCTTCCTTTTCTTTCTTTTTAAAAATATTTATTTCTTTATTTTCCAGAGCAGTTTAGCTCTGGCCTACTGTGGTGGTGGGGTGGGGGTTGGAGCCTGGGAACTGAAACTAGGACCTCAGTAGCCTTGGGCTGAAATTCCTTTGCATGACCATCATGCTCCCCGTTTGTTTTGTTCTGTTTTGTATTCAAGTATTTTTATATCAGTTTGAACTTCTAGCCATTGAATCTATATTTTAAGTCCTAGTCTAATACGGCTTTGTTTTGTTGCACAAACTGTTTCATCTTTGGCCATCGTGAACTTTGTTTCTTTGTTTGTTTTACAGAAGCACAGCTCAGCTCTGGCCTATGGTGGTGTGGGGGATTGAGCCTCCAACTTTGGAGCCCCAGGCATGAGAGTCTGTTTGCATAATCATTATGCTATCTACCCCCACACACACACACACACACACACCTGGGAGCTCTATCTACGGACACCTTGTATCTCTGACAGGCCTTCATCAACACAAGCTTTTTTGGCTTGCTTGGTTTTGTGATTTTTTTTTTCTTACTTTCTAGCACCACAGAGCACTTCAGCTACATCCCAGCCACTTTTATTTCTAGTAGCCTTGGCTCTTTCTACCAGGTAATGATTTAGAAGCAAATTCCTGGATGAGGAGCCTACATTTCATTTTACTGATTGAAAAATAAGTCCAAACTTACGAAAAGGTTGTAATATAGCCCCCCACCCCAACACCAGTGCGTTCTTCACTCAGGTCTGTCTCCTACACTTTGTGCCATTTGTTCTGTTCTCAGCTCTCTGCCTCTCTGGGTCTGATCTTCCTGAACTGTTTGGAACACCGTGACGCTTTAACTGTAAACACCTTGGTGCTTCTTTGCTAAGATATAGGCTGCTCCTGAGCCAGCAAAGTAGCTCTCCTGAAGGCTGTGCCTCCTTTGCCATGCTCACGCTCCGGATTCCCACTGCACTGTAAGAAGCCTCTGTGTTGTGATGCATTCCCTCTCGGGCTCTACTTCTTTCTGCCTCGGAAAACGGTGCCTCAGAGCAGTGAAGCCGTAAAAATTACATATATAGGATCTTCTCTTTGATAACCAGAAAGCTCAGAAAGTTATAGATTTCTACAAATTTAACATATATATTTTTTCTTATTTAACAATTTTATCCATGGACAAACTCTTTTTTAATTTCTTTATTGGGGGATTAATGTTTTATAGTCAACAGTAAATATAATAGAGTATACATACACAACATTTCTTAGTTTTCCACATAACAATACAACCCCCACTAGGTCGTCCTCTGCCATCCTGTTCCAGGACCTGAACCCTCCCCCCGCCCCCCCCCCATCCCAGAGACTTTTATTTTGGTGCAATACGCCAGCTCCAGTCCAAGTTCTGCTGAGTGTTTTCTCTTCTGATCTTGTTTTTCAACTTCTGCCTTTGAGATCATCCCATATTCATCCTTTTGCTTCTGACTTATCTCATTTAACATGATTTCTTCAAGCTCCATCCAAGATATAGTAAAGAAGGTGGAGTCACCATCTTTAATAGCTGAGTAGTATTCCACTGTGTATATAGACCACTACTTGCTCAGCCACTCATCTGCTGTTGGACATCTGGGTGGCTTCCAGGTTTTGGCTATTACAGATTGTGCTGCTATGAACATAGGTGTCCACAGATCTTTTTGGATGGATGTGTTGGGTTCCTTAGGATATATCCCCAGGAGAGGAATTGCAGGATCATAGGGTAGGTCCATTTCTAGCCTTCTGAGAGTTCTTCAGACTGTTCTCCACAGAGGTTGGACCCATTGACATTCCCACCAGCAGTGCAGGAGGGTTCCTTTGACCCCACAACCTCTTCAGCATTTGTTGCTGTTACCTTTTCTGATGTATGACATTCTCACAGGAGTGAAGTGGTATCTCACTGTTATCTTCCTTTGCATTTCTCTGACCATCAAAGACTTGGAGCATTTTTTCATATGTTTGTTGGCCTTTCAAATCTCTTCTGTGGTAAATATTCTGTCCATGTCCTCTCCCCATTTTTGGATGGGGTCATTTTTTTTCTTGTTGTTGAGTTTGGCAAGCTCTTTATATATTCTAGTTATTAGCCTCTTGTCTAATGTAAAGACTTTCTCCCATTCTGTGAGGGGTCTCTTTGTTTAGGTATTGGTTACTTTTGCTGTGCAGAAGCTTTTTAATTTGATGTAGTCCTATAGGTTTATTCTTGTCTTAATCTTCTCTGGAACTGGATTTGTTTCCTTGAAGATGTCTTTAAAATTTAGACAAAAAAGATTTCTGCCAATATTTTAACGGACAAACTCTTTGTGGACGTGTGTGTATGTGTGTGTGTGTGTGTGTGTGCATATGTGTGTATGTGTGCGTATGTGTGTATGTGTATGTGTGTATGGGTGTAGGTGTGCGTATGTGTGTATGTGTGTGTATGTGTGTGTGAGTGTATGTGTGTGTGAGTGAATGTGTGTATGTGTGTGTGTCTCTCTGTGTGTGTGTGAGTGTGTGTGTATATGTGTGTATGTGTGTCTGTGTTAGTGTGTGTATGTGTGTATGTGTGTATGTGTGTGAGTGTGTGTGTGTCTGTATGTGTGTGTGTATGTGTGTGTCTCTGTGTGTATGTATGTGTGTATATGTGTGTGTATGTGTGTGTGTCTGTGTGTGTATGTATGTGTGTGTGTCTGTGTCTGTGTGTATGTGTGTCTGTGTGTGTCTGTGTGTGTCTGTGTGTGTGTGAGTGTGTGTGAGTGTGTGTGTGTGTCTGTGTGTGAGTGTGTGTGAGTGTGAGTGTGTGTCTGTGTGTGAGTGTGTGTGAATGTGTGTGTCTGTGTGTGTCTGTGTGTGTCTGTGTGTGTGTGTGTGTCTGTGTGTGTGTGTGTGAGTGTGTGTGTGAGTGTGTGTGTGTGTGTGTGTGAGTGTGTGTGTGTGTGTCTGTGTGTGAGTGTGTGTGAGTGTGAGTGTGTGTGTGTGTGTGAGTGTGTGTGTATGTGTGTGTCTGTGTGTCTGTGTGTGAGTGTGTCTGTGTGTGTGTGAGTGTGTGTGTGTATTTCCCCCTCCAGTGCAGAACCAAATCTAAAACCAGGTGTCGCTCCTGGTCGTCATGTCACTATTGCTCTTTTAACCTGAAGATGTTTTATAGCCTTCCCTTCTCTCTTTTCTTTTTATCCCTTTCTTTCTTTTTTTTCCTTTATTGGGGGATTAATGGTTTACAGTTGACAGTACAATGCAGTAGTTTGTACATGTGTAACATTTCTCAGTTTTCCACACAGCAATTCAACCCCCCCTAGGTCCTCCTCTGCCGTCATGTTCCAGGACCTGACCCCTCCCCCACCCCAGAGTGAGTCTTTTCCTTTGGTGCGACACACCAGCTCCAGTCCCAGTTCTGCTTGGTGTTTTCCCTTCTGATCTTGCTTTTCAACTTCTATCTATGAGTGAGATCATCCCATATTCATCCATCTTTTTCTGGCTTGTTTGACTTCGTGGTATTTCAAGTCCATCCAAGATAAGGTGAAGAAAGTGAATTAATTATTTGTAATAGCTGAGTAGTATTCCATTGTGTATAGAGACCACAACTTACTCAGCCACTCATCTGTTGTTGGACACCTAGGATGCTTCCAGGTTTTGGCTATTACAAACTGTAGCCTTGCTTTCTTTTATGATGACTTTTTTTTAAAGAATGCCATGAGTTTTTTTTTTTAATTTTTTATATGTATTTATTTATTTTCCATTTTTGTTGCCCTTGTTGTTTTATTGTTGTAGTTATCATTAATGTCATCATTGTTAGATAGGACAGAGAGAAATGGAGAGAGGAGGGCAAGACAGAGAGGAGAGGAGAAAGATAGACACCTGTAGACCTGCTTTACCATTTGTGAAGTGACACTCCTGCAGGTGGGGAGCTGGAGCCTCCAACCAGGATCACTGCCTGTGAAGCAACTCTCCTACAGGTGGGGAGCTGGGGGCTTGAACTGGGATCCTTACACCTAGTCCTTGTACTTTGCGCCACATGTGCTTAGCCCACTGTGCTACTGCCCGACTCCCCATCAATTTTTTTAATAGAAAGTTTCTAACTTGGATTTGTCTGATTGGGTAGACTTAACTGAACTGTAAAGTCTGAGGGAACAGTCTGCAAATCTGCCCTCACATCTGGTACTACAAATTCAAAGCGCTCCCAAAACTCCTCTTAACTTTGAAAACTCACTAGAAAGACTAATAGAACTCTCTAAAGGCTGTCTTTCTCAGCTATAGTTTGTTACAGATAAAGGATACAGAGTAACATCAGCCAGAGGAGTAGATGAACAGGACAGAGTCTCAAAGGGCAACAGATTAGAAATTTCTGTTGTCATTTCCCCCCCCCAAATCAACAGGCTCTGCCTTCCAAGAATGGATGTGTTACAAGATACACAAGACACACATCTCAAAGTGCAGCGTTTGCATGAGACCTTTCTCTCTCACATAGACAGATATTGTCCAGCGTTTGAATTCAGTCTCTAGGTCAAGCCATGTCACATGACCCCAAACAGCAGCCCTGTTCAGGGTTTGGACATGGTCAGTCCTCATTCTAAGACTGTCAGGTACAGTCAAGCCCTTCTCCCACTACACAAAGACACTCCCATCAGGTTAGACACAGATGATTCCCCCCAGAAACAGCATCAAGACCAGAGTTATTTGGGAAAGTTGTGTGGCAGGTTACTCTTTTTTTTTTCTTTGTAAGATGTACGTATTAATTTTTTATGGGAATGAATGCCTGAGTCCCATTCAGTTCTAGCACATGCAATGTGGGCATCACACTAGGACCTCATACATGCAGGTCCTGTGCTCTACTGGTGACTGACCCCAGATTCTTAGTAGTAGTAGTAGTAGTGATTTAATATTGATTTACAAAATTACAAGATAACAACCACCAGAGTTCCCCAGTCCCTCCATTGGGAGCTACAGCAGTTCTCTTAAGTTTGCAGATATGGGCTAACTATTATTTCTACAACTATCTGTCTATATTTGTATAAATTTGGCCATTTTTTTCTATGGTCCTATCTTCTCTTCCTTTCCAAGTCACACCTACACCTATTACTACTTTTGAATCAATGTCCCCTCCTTTTTCCTCTTCTCTCTCCAGGTCCTGATGGAGCTGGAGTTCAGAGCCCTCTGGTCATCTTCCCCCTTTCATTTATCCCCCTTTGGGAATATGGAGCATAATTCTTTATGGGGTGCAGAAGGTGGGAGTTCTGGCTTCTGTAATTGCTACTCCACTGGATATAGACGCGGGCAGGTGGATCCACACCCCCCAGCCTGTTTCTATCTTTCCCTAGTGAGGTAGGGCTCTGGAGGGGAGGGTCCAGGACACACTGGGGAGGTTATCTGCCCATGGAACTGGCCCCGGATTCTTCACTAGTCTTTATTATGCACTAAATACTGTCTATTAATAAATGTAAGTTGCATGTTCCCAGTTGTGACACCATACATTCAAGATTTTAGTCTTTTTATTTTTATTTATTTATTTATTATTGGATAGAGACAGCCAGAAATCAAGAGAAAGGGGAAGATAGAGAGGGAAAGAGACAGAGCAACACCTGAAGCCCTGCTTCACCACTTATGAAGCTCTCCCCCAGCAGGTGAGGACTGGGAGCTTGAACCTTGGTCCTTGTGCACAATAATGTGTGCGCTCAGCCGGGTTCACCACCACACAGCCCCGTTATTCTTTTCTAATACTATTTTTAATATTTTATTTGTTTATTTATTTGAGACAGAAGCTGAAAGGGAAAGGGGAGATTGAGAAGAAGAGAGACACCTGCAGCACAGCTTCACCACTCGTGAAGATTTCCCTTGTAGGTGGAGACTGGAGGGCTTGAACCTAGGTCGCTGTGCATGGTCCAGTGTGTGTTCAATTAGGCGTGCCACCACCCAGCCCTTGTTTTATTCTTTTCAAAGTATCATATCTAAAAACATACCATCCAGCTGCCTCAAATTAATAGTATTAATATAAGCATCCAGTCAAATATCACAAAACCCTTCACTGTATAGAAACTACGTATTTCCTTTGCTTTTAATAAAACATGTATTTTAAAGGAAAGGAAATTTAGCGAGGAGTTTAATGCCCCCCACCCCACCCTCAGGTGCCCCCCGATGCAGGACATCTCCTTAACAGGCTCTGAGAAATACTCTGATATGCCAGCTTGGCCTAGGGTGTGGCAGGGTCTCACCCATTCAGGAAAAGCCCTGCTTCCCTTCTTCCAATTTCCTTGGCTTATTCCCCAAGTCTCTTCCCAACCACTTTACTCTTCTGGCTGAACGTCTTCAGTTTTACAAAATATAATCAAACCACTTGTAATATTATACCCCTCCAGCCCCCCAGTATTCAAAAGGGCAGCTCAATCACAGTGGCTGTATTTGGCCACCTGTGTGTATTGTCACACATGGGTTCATGGGAGGCCAATCCTGTTTGTCCTCACTGTCACCACACTAAGTGTTGGGACCCCTCTGATGTCGTCCCACACTCTTCATTCTATTGTGGACCATGCCCTCCCTACACCAGAAGTTAGACTCCAGTCACACTGAACCACGCTCTACCCTGAAGACTTTATATGCTCTTCAGGCTCCAGAAAAACATTTGAGTCCTTTGTGTGGAAGGCTCTGAACCAGCCCCCACACTACAACATGCTGACTCTCTCTCTCCCTTGCAGCCTGCTGCCTCAGCTAAGGAGCCTGCCTCCTGGTCTTCCACCATCCACGAACTGGATGAAAATTCCCAGCTGCCATCCTCAACTTCCCAGGAATTTTCAATTTCCATTCTCCCACACACATACCCACTATACAAGAACTGTTCGTGTTCTGTCTTTTCTTCCACGTAAGCCATCTGGGACTGAGGAGATAGCACAGTGGTTATGCAGCAGACAGCCTTACTTGAGGTATCAGAGGCTCCACGATCAATTCTCAGTACCACCATAAGCCAGACCTGACCAATGCTCAGGTTTACAAGAAGAAAAAGGCAGAGTGTTGATCTGGTATAGTGGCTCTGAACATGGACTCTGAGGCAGGTGGAGCTTCAGGTTCAAACCCTGTTCCCACCAGAAGCCAGTGGTTCACCCCTCTGAGGAGAAAAAAAAGACGTTCAGGTGTCTATCTTTCTCTTCCACTCTCTGTCTTCCTGTTCTCTTCCTCTTTCTCTCTGTCCTATCTAACAACAACAACAGCAATAACAACAGCAACAATAAACAACAAGGGGGAAAGGGGGGGGAATAGCCTCCAGGAGCAGTGGATTCATAGTGCAGGCACTGAGCCCCAGCAATAACCCTGGAGGCAAAAAAAAAAAAAGACTTGACTCTTACTCACTAAATTTTATTCATCTGAGGGAGTCGGGCTGTAGCGCAGCGGGTTAAGCGCAGGTGGCGCAAAGCACAAGGACTGACATAAGGATCCGGGTTCGAGCCCCCGGCTCCCCACCTGCAGGGGGGTCGCTTCACAGGCGGTGAAGCAGGTCTGCAGGTGTCTGTCTTTCTCTCCTCCTCTCTGTCTTCCCCTCCTCTCTCCATTTCTCTCTGTCCTATCCAACAATGACAACAACAATAATAACTACAACAATAAAACAACAAGGGCAACAAAAGGGAATAAATAAATAAAATAAATATTTTTTAAAAATTTATTCATTTGTAACCAACACTGAACAGAGTACCTGAACCATAATGCACACTAATAAAATGTGTTCAAGTAAATATTATATATGCTTGATTTTAATAATTAACATTTCTTTTTTAAGCATTTTGTCTTTTAATATTTTTATTATTGGATAAAGACAGTGAAATTGAGATGGGAAAATAAGATAGGTAGAGAGGAGGAAAGAGACAGAGAGATACCTGCAGGCCTCCTTTGCCACTCATAAAGCTTTCTCTATACCGGTGGGGGCCGGGGCTTAAACCTGGGTCCTTGCACACTGTAATGTGTGTGCTTAACCGGATGTGCCACCGCTGGGTCCCAATACTGAACATTTCTTTAGTGCCTTCTGTGTGCCTGTCACTGGTCCATGTGAGAAATGTGCACATATGCATGTAGGGACCTTCAGACCAATGCTGCAGACCTAATGGGCATGTCCAGTTCCCAGATGGGGACACTGAGCCCCAGAGTTTGGGGGCTCAGCCAGGAAGCCCAGGAGCTGGGATCTGAATCCAGGATCTGACTCCAGAGTCTGCACGTTTCATACATTGTGTTTCTTGATACAAAGCTACAGCGAGAAGAAAACAAGCTGGCTTTTCTCCCATTTACCACTGTGAGGTCTGTCAGCCTGACCCTCACAGAGCTGCAAAAATTTAAGCCCCACCGCTGCCTCAGGGCCGTGTGCCATGATTGCTGTCAAGGTGCCCGTGAAATAGACAGCAGGCTGGTGAGTGCTGAGTTGACAAACCCAGAAGGGAGAAGAAAGTTCAAGTGAATCTTTAAGGTGAAAGATACTGGATGTCACACTCTGGCACAGTGTTGAAGATATATATATATATATATATATATACATGAATTTTCCACAGAGGTACATCTTGAAGGGCTAAATATTCCAGAACGTTTGTCTTATAAAAAATGAATACATGGGGAGTAGGCGGTAGCACAGCAGGTTAAGCGCACATGGCGCAAAGCACAAGGACTGGTGTAAGGATCCCTGTTCGAGCCCCCGGCTCCCCACCTGCAGGGGAGTCG
This sequence comes from Erinaceus europaeus, assembly GCF_950295315.1. NCBI lineage: Eukaryota > Metazoa > Chordata > Mammalia > Eulipotyphla > Erinaceidae > Erinaceus > Erinaceus europaeus. The sequence goes on from NC_080171.1 coordinate 6,394,795, forward strand.
TTTCGCAGGTGGTGAGGCAGGTCTGCAGGTGTCTATCTTTCTCTCCCCCTCTCTGTCTTCCCCTCCTCTCTCCATTTCTCTCTGTCCTATCTAACAATGACAACATCAGTAACAACAACAATAATAACTACAACAATAAAACAACAAGGGCAATAAAAAGGGAATAAATAAATAAACTTTAAAAAATGAACACATTTGTAAAGGGTGCTAAATTAAATTCACTCATTCATTCCATACATGCACTGTAGCACTTCTTGCTGCTACAGAGGCACTAGGTGGGTACCAGGGGTGAAACAGCGAGGAGGAAAACAGATATGGACCTGCCCTGATGAATGTGTGTTAATCAGCCATGTATGTCTGAGTCATACTGCAGAGACTCTCGCTAGGGCACAGGGTTCCGGGTGATGTGAGGACAAGAGGCAAGTTTGGTCTTTACTCACGCTGACAGTGTGGGCTCAAGAAACGTCTCTCAGTCCATTTCCTCTACTGCAGACACTAACAATGTGTTCCTCATAGGTCCGAGTCATTTCTTCATTCAACAAGCATGGCCATCATGGCCTGTCAGCTATGAGCAAGAACTAAGGACACAAACAAATATATATATATATTTCCTGACCATCAAGCATTTGTTGAATGAGAAAAGAGACATAATTCACTGAGAAATTCTGTGTTCCTTTTGATCCATACTCCCAGTGGTGGGGAGATGATGGGGTGGGGGAGGTGACCAGAAGGCTCTGAACTCCAGCTCCATCAGGACCCGGAAAGAGAAGAGGAAAAAAGAAGGGATGTTTGGATGTAGTGATAGGTATAGGTGTGAAGAGCAGATGGGACCTTAAAAAAGGGGACAATCAAGATTAGTCAACAATTTCTTTGTGTTTATATACTAACTCTTTTTTCAGCTACCAGGTTCCAGATGCTAACATGATGCCAACCGGACTTCCCTGGGCAGATGACCCACCAATATGTCTTGGAGCTCCGCTTCCCCCAAGCCCTGCCCCACTAGGGAAAGAGAGAGGCAGGCTGGAAGTATGGATCCACCTGCCAATGCCCATGTTCAGTGGGGAAGCGATTACAGAAGCCAGACCTTCCACCTTCTGCAGCCCATAATGATCCTGGGTCCATGCTCCCAGAGGGATAAAGAACAGGAAAGCTGTCAGGGAAGGGGATGGAGTATGGAGTTCTGGTGGTGGGAATTGTATGGAATTGTACCCCTCTTAACCTATGGTCTTGTCAGTGTTTCCATTTTATAAATGAATTTTTTAAAGGGACAAATATATACATATAAATCTAGACAGATAATTGTAGAAATAATAGTTAACCCATAGCTGCAACATTAGAACTGCTGTAGCTTTCAGTGGAGGAACTGAGGATTCAGAATTCTGGTGGTGGGAATGGTGTGGAGTTATACCCCTATTGTCTTATAATTTTGTAAATCAATATTAAATCACCAATAAAAAAAAGAAAAAAAATTCCCTGTTCCCTCCCCAGAATTTGTCTGAGACATAATAAGTAGACAAAAAAATATTTGTTAGACTGACGGTATGGATCAACCTATCAACACCTATGTCCAAGGGAGAAGCCGTTACAGTAGCCAGAACTCCCACCTTCCGCACCCCAGAAAGATCTTTGTCCATAATACCAGAGGGATAAAGAATAGGGAAGCTGCCAATGGAGGGGGATAGGGTAAGGAACTCTGGTGGTAGGAACTGTACCCCCTCTTATCCCAGAATCTTATCAGTCATTATTAAATCACCAATAAAAAGAAATACTTGTTAAATGGATACATATAAGTTAAAGACCAAACTTGACTCTTGTTTCCATGCCACCCATCCACCCATAGGTGAGCATGTGACATACTGGCATGAGTAGCCCTTTCTCCCTCCCTGTCAATCAGATATTAAAAATAAGAAGAAAAAAATATTGGAACCATGTAGGCACAAAATCCCCTTGTGGCCAGAGGTCTGGGTAGTGGTTCAGAAGACCAGGGTTTAGTGTTCTGGGTGCCAACTGCAGGGGGGGTGACTTCATGAGCAGTGGAGCTGTGATGCAGATGTCCCTTTCTCCTCTTCCTCTTCCTCTCTATTACTCTATTTCTCCATCATAAAAATACAGTCCCAGAGACAAAAACAAAAGCCTTACTGTGCTCTTATGCACAACCACTTCAACCCAACCAGGGGCTTCCTGGTCTACCACAACAGAAGAAGAAGGAAGCAAAGAGGTGAGCTCCAACAATTCAGTGTGGTACAAGACAGAACCAGTCACAACCACACCTAACTAAATTCAGAACTCAGGAAATATGATTCTTCAAGTCCTCAGAGGCCAAGGAAAAAAAATTTTTTTCCTTTTTTTTTTTTAACTTGACTGAGGTTTAGTTGAACTCAATGTTCATGAACATTAGTAATGAACTAATGGTGACCTCTGAGTTAGGACTTCATTTTTTTGCCAAACAGTTCATTGCCTGAACAATGACTCCACCACTCCTGCAAGCCATTCTTTTTCTAATAGAAACAGAGAGAGGGAGAGGAAGAGAGGAAGAAGAGGAGGAGGAGAAAAGAGAATAAGAGTATGGGAGGTACCTGAAGCACTGTTTCACCACTTCTGAAGCTTCCTCACTATACTGGGTGCCCACTACCCAGGTGCCAGGCTAGCTTCGTGGGTGGGAGACAGATGACCAAGGACTCATGGCTGAGCTGGGAACGCCGTTCAATCTTTACTGATGAGCGAGAATGCAGTGCAATCAATCTAATCTCCATTCATTAGAAAATCCTGTCCTTTATATCTCCTGAGGCAGAAGTGGCAGGTCGGAAGAGGAAGTATGTAGGATAGGGGGTGGGGAGAAGGAAAAAGTGTGTGTGGAAGTATCAAGCTTCCGTCTACATGTGGGGATTAAACCAATGCCCTATAGTCAGGGCAAGTCTCAGGTAAAGCAGTGATTATGTAAATAGACCACAGCGTTAAGCAATGCAAGTGAACCTAAGGTGATGATCAAAACAGAAGGTCTTAGAAGCAGAATTAGAAGCATACCAACACCCAGGTCCTTATTTATTTTCTTAACATTTCTTTTCCTTTTTTTTTTTTTTTTTGCCTCTAAGGTTATTGCTGGGGCTCAGTGGCTGCAACACAAATCCACTACTCCTGGAGGCTATTTTTTTCCCTTTTGTTGTCCTTGTTGTTTTATTATTGTTGTGGTTATTATTGTTGTTGGATAGGACAGAGAGAAAGGGAGAGAGGAGGGGAAGACAGAGAGAGGGCAAGAAAGACAGACACCTGAAGACCTGCTTCACCGCCTGCGAAGCGACTCCCCTGCAGGTGGGGAGCCGGGGGCTAGAACCGGGATCCTTATGCCTGTCCCATCCTTGTGCTTTGCACCTCCTGCACTTAACCCGCTACGCTACCGCCTGACTCCCTTATTTTTCTATTTACTCACAAATAGTAGACAGACAGATAGACAGGCAGACAGGCAGGCAGGCAGAAAGAAAAAGAAATCAGAGAGTCACTGGCACCTGCAGTGCTGGGGGTCACATTCAAGACCTCATGCTTGAGCTTCTATCTCTATGCGCTATGGAGCTTCCTGGACCTCTATAGAATTTATTTGTAATTGCATGATCATGAGGGGCCTCGAGGTGGTGCACCTGGTTGAGTGCACATGTTAAAATGTACAAGGACCCAGGTTGGAGCCCCTAGTCCCTACCTGTAGACGGAAAACTTTATGAGTGGTAAAGCAGTGCTGCAGATGTCTCTGTCTCTCTCCCTCTCTATCTCCCCTTTGTCTCTCCATTTCTGGCTGTCTCTATCAAATAAATAAATAAATATAACTAAAAAATGTAATAAATAAGTGCATGATCATGAAAGCTACTCTGAGATGATGGTTTCAAAGCAAAGTTTGAAACATTACGTGTCTCAGGGATTTGGGGGAAAGGCTGCTTCAAATGAGAGACGCATTAGTGCAGTCAGTGTTCCTGAGTCTGGATGGGCTTGGCATGCTTTACAACAGCATGCACATCCAAATGACACGGTGCTGAGAAGTCCAGAAACTGGGTGGAGTATGAACCACACCAGAAAAGTGTGGGACAACTGGGTAGGGAATGAGAGGATATTTTTTAATTTTTATTTATTTATTTATTTATTTATTTATTTATTTATTTTGGATATAAAAGGGGGAAGTAGAGTGGGAAAGAGAGAAACCTGCAGCACTGATTCATCACTCATGAAGCTTTCCCTCAGCAGATGGGGACCAGGGGTTTGAACCTGGGTCTTTGTGTACTATAATACGGACTTTCAATCAGGTGTGCCAGCACCTGGTCCCGAGATTTATTTGTTTGTTTTGCTTTTGTGTCTCCAGTGTCAGTACAGCTTTATTGAGGAAATGTTGGTTTATAGGATTATTGTTGTGAAGGTACACTTCAAAGGGCAAAGAGAAAAGACTATGTTAAGAAAGAAAGAAAGAAAGAAAGAAAGAAAGAAAGAAAGAAAGAAAGAAAGAAAGAGAAGAAAGAAAGAGAAGAAGGAAGGAAGGAAGGAAGGAAGGAAGGAAGGAAGGAAGGAAGGAAGGAAGGTGAAAGAAGTTCAGAAACGGCAAGCAGAAAATACTTGATGTAGGTCTTAGAGAATGAGCAGTAGCTTGCCAGACCTCGCGTGAGTAAAGTTTTCTGGTCAGAAGGCAGGATCAATGATGGTATCAGTACAAGGCCAGATCACATAGTTAAAAGATTACTACATAAAATACAAAGGTTTTACCATCTCCCCAGACAAATACTTTTGGCCCACCTGCATGTTAGCTGTCAGGCTCAGGCAAAAATTAGCAACGGGCCCCTTGGAATAGACCTAAAATAGACCTGCCAGCTTTTTCCAAACTGGAGGCCCCAAATCTCACCTGCTCTGTTCTTACCTTTAAGTTTCTGGTTATTAAACAATTTGTTCTGCTTTATATCTTAATGCTTTTCAGCCACCAAGTTGCAGATGCTACCATGACACCAACCTGACTTCCCTGGGCAGATGACCTCATTGGCATATCTTGGACCCAAACTTCTCCAGAGCCCTGTCCCATTAGGGAAAGACTGAAACAGACTGGGAGTATGTTATGGAAATTATGCCCAAACACGAAGCTTAAACTGAAATTATAGTGGAAAGAGAGTACTTTATTACACTAGTGGGCAGGAGAACTGAATCTCTTCAGAAAGTTTCTCTGTCCCAAAGGAACAGCACAGGTTTAAATAGCATTTTTCAACATGGTGACATCATGGTTACATTTTCATTTCAAAGGAGCAGAACAAGATGAAAGACCTTTCACAAGGAGGTGTCAAAAATCAGTGTGTTATTTAGACACAAAGTAACTAGGCAAAGGAGGAGCATATTGAACTTATCTCCGGCTGAAACTGCCCCTCCCCCTGGTGCCGGCCTTCTTAACAGCTCTTATCTCAAAGGATGCCCCCCCCCCCCCGTGCTGTGGGGGTGGAGGGCAGCAACAATTGCCCTACGTGCCATCAGACAACAGGGAAATATGAGTGCAGGTTATATTAAAGAATTATGCATCTATTTTCAAGTATGGACCGACCTGCCAACGGCCATATTCAGAGAAGAAGCAATTACAGAAGCCAGAACTCCCACTTTCTGTACCCCATAATGATCCTGGGTTCATGCTCCCAGTGGGATAAGGAATAGGAAGGTTTTCAATACAGGGGATGGGATATGGAACTCTGGTCGTAGAAAATGTGTGGAATTGTACCTCTGTTATCCTATGGTCTTGTCGATATTTTTATTTTATAAATAAATAAATAGATACAAAGATCTCAATTTGTTTTTTTCCATATTTTTAATTTTTTAATATTTATTTCCCCTTGTTTTATTGTTGTTGTAGTTCTTATTGTTGTTGTTATTGATGTCATAGTTGTTGGATAGGACAGAGAGAAATGGAAGGAGGAGGGGAAGACAGAGTGGAGAAGAGAGAAAGACACCTGCAGACCTGCTTCACCGCCTGTAAAGCGACTCTCCTGCAGGTGGGAAGCTGGAGCTCGAACCAGGATCCTTATGCCGGTCCTTGTCCTTGTGCTTTGCGCCACCTGCACTTAACCCGCTGCACTACCGCCCAACTCCCCAAAGGTCTTAATTTGTACTCCTTCTTACCTAACAAGAATAGTGTGGGGTTGGAGGGGAGCCCCAAATATTGAGAGCAGCTGTTGGCCCAAGGCCAATTGTTCCTTATTTCGTGTGACTATTTCCACCTGTGCCCACCCTGTGATTAACTATAAAAAGGTGGGACGAGAAGGCATCAGAGTCGCAGACTCTCCCTTTGCTTGGAAGGATGTCGGCAGCCCAAGCTTAAGCTTGCTAATAAAGGCTCTTGCTATTGCATGGGATTCTGGTCTTCTTTGCGTGAGATCGGGACTCGAACTCCTGGGCACAACAAATAGTATTAGAGAAAATGGTACAGAAAAATTGAAGAATCTGTGCTATAACTTTGTTACGAAAAAAATAAACCTATAAAAGATCAAGAGAGGGAGTCGGGAGGTAGCACAGCGGGTTAAGCACACATGACTCAAAGTGCAAGGACCAGCTCAAGGATCCCGGTTCGAACCCCGGCTCCCCACCTGCAGGGGGTTCGCTTCACAGGTGGTGAAGCAGGTCTGCAGGTGTCTGTCTTTCTCTCCCCCTCTCTGTCTTCCCCTCCTCTCTCCATTTCTCTCTGTCCTATCCAACAATGAAGACATCAATAACAACAATAATAATAACTACAACAATAAAAAAGGCAACAAAAAGGGAATAAATAAATATTTTTTAAAATTAAAAAAAATAAAAAGATCAAGAGAGACCAGGGGGTGGTGCACTTGGTTAGACACATGCATTATCATGCACAAGGTCCCAGGTTCAAGGCTTCGGTCCCCACTTATAGGAGGGAAGCTTCACAAGCGGTGGAGCAGAGCTGCAGGTGTCTCTCTGTTTCTCTCTCCCTTTCTATCTCTCCTCCTCTCAACTTCTCTCTGTTCCATTAAATAAAATAAAGTTTAAATTAAAATAAAAGATTCAGGGAGCTGGGCAGTAGCACAGTGGGTTAAGCATACATGTCGCAAAGTGCAAAGGCCGGGTAAGGATCCCGGTTTGAGCCCACAGCTTCCTACCTGTAGGGGGTCACTTTGTAAGCAGTGAAGCAGGTCTGCAGGTGTCTGTTTTTCTCTCCTCCTTTCTGTCTTCCCCTCCTCTCTCCATTTCTCTCTGTCCTATCCAACAACAATAGCAATAACAACTACAACAAGGGCAACCAAAAATGGCCTCCAGGAACAGTGGATTCATAAAGCTGGCACGGAGCCCCAGCGATAACCCTGGGGGCAAATAAATAAATAAAAAAAAACAAAAGATTCAAAGAAACTAGTGACCAAACAATGCCAATAATAACAGAGAGGCAACCTTCATCTGACAACTTTGTTTGATATTCTGTAAGTCTTGGATGAAGTCAAAGTGACTACACATATTTGTTTAATAAAAGCCATTTTGCTGCCATTCAGGAAGTCATAAGAAAGCTCAGGGGGACATTCTACTGGGATGTTACATATCATGCCAGAAATTAGCCTGGGTGTATGTGTATTTTTCAGGATCCTACAGGGCCACAGGGCCAAGAGAAGATGCCTAAGTATGTTATTATGAGAAGCTATGTGCTTGTTATTAAGGAGACTGAGAAGTTCCCTAATCTGCCATCTACCAGCTGACTGACCCAAATCAGCCCCTGACAGTTAGTCGCAATCTGATTACAAAGGTCTGAGAACCCAGAGCTTTGATGGTATAAATCCTGCCCTGAGGGTAGATGACTGATTTCCTGACTCAAGCAATCCAGCAGAGAGAATTTCTCCCTTGTTTTGCCTTTTCTATTTTTTTCTAGCACTCAAAGTGTATGTGGGGGGCGGGGAGTGGTCATCCACTGATGCAAATTCTAATTGCATAAAGAGACATTCTTACAGAAATTCATGTTCGTGGTCCGGGAGGTAGCACAGTAGATAAAGCGTTGGATTATCAAGTATGAGGTCCTAAATTCAATCCCCAGCAGCACGTGTACCACAGTGATGTCTGGTTCTTTCTCTCTTTCTCCTTCTATCTTCATGAATAAATAAATAAAATCTTTTTTTAAAAAAAAAAGATATTCTGTTTAATTGGGTGCCTCGTGGTTCAGTCAAAATGGCACATAAAATTAACCACCAGCAGATACCACTTCTCAAAGACGTGACCAAGTCCTCCCATCCTTCAGAACCAAAGTTGGCAATCTTGGACCCAAGGAATCAGAGGCAGAGAATCCACACTGACAATCCCAGGAGTCTTGCACTTCAAAGGTGGAAAAACTGGCAAGTGATCGTGTTTTTGTTTGTTTCTTTGCTTTGTTTTGTTTACCAGAGCACTGATTAGCTCTGGCTTATGGTGCTGTGGGGGATTGAACCTGGGACTTTGGAGGCTCAGGCATAAGAGTCTCTTTGCTATCTACTCCCGCAACTGGCAAGAGATCTTTACCCAAGTCATAAGGCATATCTGGTTCTCATATCATCTCTACAGTTTATTATGTATGTGTCCTTGAGCAATCATTTCTCTTTCTTGGCCTCCTTACTTTCCTGGAAACTGAAAATTATAACAAAATCTTCTTCAAAAGGTGTGGTGAGAGTGTAGGAAGATGCCCAATTAACATTATTCATGATACATCCATGTAAATGTCACTGTGTACTAGCTAAATTTATCCATGACATATCCATGTAAATATCACTGTGTACTAGCTAATTTTATCCATGATACATACATGTAAATATCACTGTGTACTAGCTAATTTTATCCATGATACATATATGTAAATCACCGTGTACTAGCTAATTTTATCCATGATACATCCATGTAAATATTACTGTGTACTAGCTAATTTTATCCATGATACATATATGTAAATATTACTGTGTACTAGCTAATTTTATCCATGATACATCCATGTAAATGTTACTGTGTACTAGCTGAATTTATCCATGATACATACATGTAAATGTTACTGTGTACTAGCTAAATTTATCAATGATACATATATGTAAATAATACTGTGTACTAGCTAATTTTATCCATGATACATGTATGTAAATGTTACTGTGTAGTAGCTAATTTTATCCATAATACATACATGTAAATGTTACTGTGTACTAGCTAATTTTATCCATGATCCATGTATGTAAATGTTACTTGTACTAGCTAATTTTATCCATGATACATACATGTAAATGTTACTGTGTACTAGCTAATTTTATCCATGATACATGTATGTAAATGTTACCGTGTACTAGCTAATTTTATCCATGATACATACATGTAAATGTGGCGCCCCGTGCCTCAACCCCCCGTGGAGCTTGACAAGGTCAACTGCCACGGCCATGAGGATGACAGACTTCAAGGACGCTGCATCCCCAGGAATGGGCTAGGACGCCGCAAAGGGCTGATGATTGAGTTAGCTCAATCACTAGCTGTTGGGAACCTAGTAACTTTCCAGAAGAAGCCCCCATGCATGATAAATCCTCTAAGACTAGAAGATGGCACCCCCCACACAAACATAATAGGCATGCACTCATAAGGCTCATGCTCCAAAAATCCGAACCAAAAGAATTTGCAGGACAAACAATAAAGTCACTGATAAGCCAGCTGATTATACAAATGTCCAGGAAAAAACAAATTAACTAAAAGAAAATAGTGCTGCATGTACAGTACAGAGCAGGAACTATGATTCTAGGCAAAACCACAAACCCCGACGCTTATCTTTTGCTTTCATTTCGTACCAATGTTTATGTAACTGTGAAACTGTATAAAAGCAGAAGTTCTAATCAAGTAAAATTGAGTTAAGTTTTTAAGAGAGATAATCATACCTGAGAGTGCGTAGATAAAACTAAAAGAATGTTACAGGAAGGTGAAAGTAAAAAGAAACCTGCCACGCCCCACTCAACTCCAGAACGAAGGGTCTGACAGGGTCAGCACCGGAAAACTCTCTTCAAGGAAGAAGAATTCTGGGAGTGGGTCTTGGCATCCTAAATTTAGATATCCTTGAGCAGATCTAAATTGGAAACTCTGATTATTGTTTTCATTATGTACATGGTAATGATGCCGTGTAATTGGGGACGAACAGCCCCTGTTCCCAGATTAGATACAGATGAACAGGAAATGTACACAAAGCAATGAGGTGGACGAAGTTATGGGTCATCAAATACATAAAGTTTTAGGAAAAATTCTTAGTAATACTTACTCACCTGCTCTTATGAAATATCTTAAAACTCTACATAAAATAGTATCTGCTAAGCCTATTACTCAGAAATGCATCACCCCATGAAGTACGACATTTCTGTGTAAAACCGCAAGGCCATCTAATCAAGAAATGAGCTTTACTTTCTGTTTCAGATATTGTTTATGTAAGAATGAAAGATATATAAACTCTCACTAGATGAATAAAAATTGAGCTCAGATTCACCCTCCAACAGAGTGTGGTGTATTCTGTTCTCCCTTGTGCCGACTCCTGACCCACTGAGTGGTCATCTTCGAAGTCCCCTGACCCTTCCATTGTAGTGGTCTGTTGCATGTAAATATTACTGTGTACTAGCTAGTTTTATCCATGATACATACATGCAAATATCACTGTGTACTAGCTAATTTTATCCATGATACATACATGTAAATATCACTGTGTACTAGCTAATTTTATCCATGATATATACATGTAAATATCACTGTGTACTAGCTAATTTTATCCATGATACATACATGTAAATATCACTGTGTACTAGCTAATTTTATCCATAGAATTTTTTTTTAAGCATGGGAGCTATTATCTGTGCTAACCCAACTTTCTAGCTCTTTTCTCTACTCTGACACCATTTTCTCAATGTTTTTATCTAACTTCATCCTAAATATCAAAGTGAAGCAAAACTACCATAGTTGTGGACCCTAGAAACATGCCTAAAATGGACTTCCAAGCTTTCTCTTTTTTTAATATTTTATTTATTTACTAATGAGAAAGATAGGAGGAGAGGGAGAAAAAGCCAGACATCTTTCTGGCAGGGACTGAACTCAGGACCTCATGCTTGAGAGTCCAATGCTTCATCTACTGTGCCACCTCCTGGACCACAACTTCCAAGCTTTCTTCCAACCTAAGATCCCTAATCTCATGTGCTCAGTTCCTACTTTTTAGTTCCTGTTCATTAACTATTTTGTCTCACTTTATATCCTGCCAAGTTGCAGATGATTCCACCCTGACCTCTCTGGCCAGACGACCTCACCAGTGTGTCCTGGAACCCCACCTCCCTAGAGCCCTACCTCACTAGGGAAAGACAGAAAAAGGCTGGGGAATGGATCCATCTGCCAACACCCATGTTCAACAGAGAAGCAATTACAGAAGCCAGAACTCCCATCTTCTGTACCCCATAAAGAACTTTGATCCATACTCCCAGTGGGGGAGAAGTGATAGGAGGAAGAGGGGAAGAGGGCTCTGAACTCTAGCTCCATCAGGACTCAGAGAGAGAGTCCTTTTCCTAGGTCTCTCTCCTTTTCCTAAAGGAGAGAGATATTTGGATGTAGTAGTGGTGTCGTAAGTAGCTTGGAGGGGAAGAGAGGACTAGACCTGGAAGAAAAAGGGGGCGGTTCTGTACAAATGGAGACAGAGAGCTGTAGAGATGATGGTTGGCCCATGTCTGCAACTTAAAGGAACTGCAGTGGCTTGTGATAGGGAGATTGAAGATTCAGAACTCTGGCAGTGTGGAATAACACCCCTGTTGACATGCAATTTTGTCAATCGATACTAAATCACTAACAAATTTTTTTAAAAAAAGAAGAAGAAAGTATGCCCCCCCCAAAAAAAATTCTATTTACTATCACAGTTGGGAAAGGGTTGATGAAAGCTTAAGGGAAAAAAATGTTCTTATTTAATAACAGATATTCACATAACAATGAGAGAGGACAAGAAATAATTCAATCACTTAATAATTTAAACTTAATAATAGAGAATTCAGTCCCAACCAGGTGACAGACATTCTTAGACTTTTACATCATTGTTTCTTTAACTTCTCACAACCTTTTATAAAGAGTAACATCACTAAAGTCTTTATCTTTCAGATATGGGTCTCAAATCAGTTTCTGTAACTTGCCCAAGGTCATACAGCTCCTACATGACATTCTTTTTCTGACTACAACACTTTCTTTCCATCCCACTACATAGAAAAAAAATTATGTGGGGATAGATAGCATAATGGTTATGCAAAGAGACTCATGCCTGAGACTCTCATGCCTGAGGCTCCAATGTCCCAGGTTCAATCCCCTGCACATCATAAACCAGAGCTGAGCAATTCTCTAGTTAAAAAAAGAAATAAGGGGATCAGGCGGTAGCAGCAGGTTAAGCACACATGGCTCAAGTGCAAGGACTGGCGTAGGGATCCCAGTTCAAGGCCCCGGCTCCCCACCTGCACGGGGGTCAAACACAAGCAGTGAAGCAGGTCTGCAGGTGTCTGTCTTTCTCTCTCCCTCTCTGTCTTCCCTTCCTCTTTCCATTTCTCTCTGTCCTATCCAATAACAACAATAACAATAACAACAAGGGCAACAAAATGGGGGGGGGAAAAAATAGCCTCCAGGAGCAGTGGATTCGCAGTGCCGCACCAAGTCCCAGCAATAACCTTGGAGACAAAAAAAGAAAAAAAAAATTTTAAATGGTTTTGGCATATTACCAGTATTTTGTGCTCTTTCCCCCTCTCTCCCAGGTAAGCATTCTTAAAACTAAATTACTCGGTTTTTTTTTTTTTTTTTTTAAGATATATATTTATTGGAGGCCAGGCGGTGGTGCACCTGGTTAAGCGCACACATTATTGTGCACAAGGAACCAGGTTTAAGCCTCTGGTCCCCACTGCAAGGGGGGGAATGTTTCCTGAGTGGTGAAACAGGGCTGCACATGTCTCCGTCTGTCTCCCTCCTTATCTCCCCCCCTCTCAATTTCTCTGTGTTGCTATCCAATAATAAATAAATAATATTTTTAAATAAGATGTGTATTTATATATCTATTTATGAAAGAGAGGGAGCCAGTGAATTATTCAGATACATGTTATACTGGGGGCTGAACTGGAACCTCCAGTCTATCCCGGGAAAGACAGATTCTTGTTGCTACAGTTCTCCAAAAGGTTATAGCACTTACTAGGTAACTGGAGTGAATCATCTAAACTCTCAAGAGTCTTCATTGCTCACCTGCAGAATGGTGATTGTCAACCTCCTGACAAGCGTTATGCAAGTGGAATGTTATGTCAGTAAATGGGGGGAACACCCAGCATCACGTCCGCTTTTCAGTAGGAATCTTCAAACCAGCCTCGCCGAAATAGTTTGGAAATCCTTGATTTCCAGAAATCACTGAAGTGATAATTCTAACTTCTAATAGTCATAGCTATTCCTGCAGGTATAAGGAAATATTTATTTGAATGAATTATCTTGAGAAATTAAAAAAGCAAGGAAATCCGTCTTCTTTTTCTAGTTTAAAACTAAGTAGTAGGTACAATAGCAGAGACTGAACTAACTCCATAAGTCAATGTCCGCTGTTTTATATTTTTATCTATCAGGTACTATGAGTGGTTGTGCAAATAAATGTACATGATGTTTGTTAAAATAAGCTCTGCATTGTGATTACTGATTTTTGTTCCAGTTTTACTAGCTATTTATTTCTTTGAAAGAGAATAGAAAGGAAAAGAGAGGCCAGAATACTGCTTAGCTCTGGCGTAAGGTGGTCCTGGGAGTTGAACCTGTGATGTCTGTGGTCCTGAACATAGAAGTCCTGTGATGTAACAGGCTGTACTATTTTTTGGTTTTTTTCTAGAGCAGTGCTTAGCACTGGTTGATGGTGGTGCAAGGGATTGAACCTGGGACTTCAAAGCCTCAGGCATGAGAGTTTCTTTGCATAACCACCATGCTATTTACCCCCTCCCCCACCCCCAGCCCTAAGCAGCACTCTCTCTCCAACCCTAAACTTGTTAATTTTTAAAGTCAACTATTACATTTTGGGAAACTAAAACAGGAACCCTAATACAGGCATCAAAAAATATCTCCTACATGAACAAAACCATTGCTTCCTTTCCTCAGATGCCTGCTAAGAATCAGTCCCTTGGGGGTCTGCCTCACTCACTCCAAGGTGAGGGCAAGAAGTAAGTGCTTTCAGGAGCCCTTCAGCTTCTTTCTTCTTGAAACCAGTTAACTCTGACTTGGCTGTGTCTACTCATTCTGGCTTCAAGTATTTCTGACCAGTGCAACTACCAAACCCTTTAACAATTCCCTAGTGTGACTGACAATTAACTTTCAACACAGAGTGCTGCTATAATTAATCTCTTATGAGAAAGTGTCGTTACTGATTGAGTGTCTCTCTCTCTCTCTCTCTCTCTTTTTCCCTCCCTCTCTATCTCTCTCTCTCTCTTTCTCTCTCTCTCAGCAGTGAAGACAATAAACTGACTGCCTTGGCAGAGAGGCCCACTTTGAGCAGGGAAGAGAAAGTATTCTAGCGGCTCTCTGCAGTCATGTGGTTTAAATCAAGTCCTGCCTCATATCAATGTACCCACATGTACCATAGCTCTGTAACTCTTCAGTAACTCTTGTCACCAACTCTCAGTATTATCACAGAGCCAGAATGCAGGTACCACAGGTAATGAGGAAAAGTCACTCACTGGAGGTGAAGAAATTATAAACAGCCCACACTAAGTGAAGATTCTTATTAATGATGTATAGTTACATAACATAGGGTTTGTTTTCTAACTCTTTAAACCTTTTATTAGTGATTTAATATTGACTTACAAAATTGCATGTCAACAGGGGTATAAATTCTATACTGTTCCCACCACCAGAATTCTGAATCCCCAATCCCTCCATTGCAAACCACTGCAGTTCCTTTAAGGTTGAAGACATGTGTTAACTGTCATCTCTACAGCTCTCTGTCTACAGAATTTGTACAGAATTGCCCCCTTTTTCTTCCAGCTCTAGTTCTCTCTTTCCCTCCAAGCTACTCATGACACCACTATTACATTCAAATATCTCTCTCCTTTTCTTCCTCTCTCTCTGAGTCCTGATGGAGCTAGAGTTCAGACCCCTCTTTCCCTCTTCCTCCTATCACTTCTCCCCCACTGGGAGTATGGATCAAGATTGTTTTAGGGAGCAGAAGGTACGAGTTCTTGCTTCTATAGTTGCTTCTATGTTGGACATGGGTGTTGGCAGGTGGATCCACACCACCAGCCTGTTTCTGTCTTTCCCTAGTAGGGCAGGGCTCTGGGGAGGTAAAGTTCCAAGACACACTGGTAAGGTCGTCTGACCAGAGAAGTCAGGATGGCGTCATAGTAGCATCTGCAACTTGGTGTCTGGAGGGTGGCAGGACATAAAGTGAAATGAAATGGTCAATGAACAGGAACCAAACTGTAGGAACAGAGCAGATGAGATTAGGGATCTTAGGTTGGACGAAAGCTAGGAGGTTCATTTTAGGCATGTTTCTAGGGGCACACAACTATGGTAGTTTTTGCTTGAGTTTGATAGCTAGCATGTATAAAAACATTGTCTGAGAAGATGGTGTCCGAGTAGAGAAAAGAGCTAGAAAGTTGGGTTAGGGCAGATAGTAGTTGCCACTCTTGAAAAAAAAAAATTCTATGGATAAAATTAACTATTTGCCTGCATCTACCCAGCCCAGAGCATATATACATATATGTATTTAGCACCAGAGCCTGTGTGACCTCTGAGTCCCTGTTGGTCTGAGCTCACAGCTCATAATCACAGCTGGGAACAGTGCAGGCTACACTCATTTCAGGACCAGTCTTCCTTGAGTGATAATGCAGGATACCTCAGCTTCCCTTCTAAGACAGGAAGAATCCCTAGCATTGCTGCTCAATGGTGAGGGCAAGATCCTGGAAAGGCCCACAAGAGGGCTGACGATGACGTTCCTGATGGAAGTGACCAGTGATGGTGGAGAGAGGGACCCATTCGAGGTCTACATCCTTCATATAACAGGATTTACTGAGCTTTTTCACAATACCCTGTCACTGATTCTATAGAATAACTCTTTTTATTTCATCTTTATTTACTGAACAGAGATAGACAGAAATTGAGAGGGAAGGGGGAGACAGAGAGGGAGAGAGACAGAGAGACACCTGCAGCCCTGCTTCGCCACCTGTGAAGCTTTCATCCTGCAGGTGGGGACCGGGAACTTGAACCCGGGTCCCTGCACATTGTAACATGTGCGCTCAACCAGGTGCGCCACCGCCTGGTCCCTACAGAATGACTCTTCAAGATAAACTACCCTCACTTCATAGTCAAGGAAATGAAGGCTCAACCTAATTATCAGATTGTCCCTGGACATTCAGTTTCTCAGATTCTAAATTCCAGCTTTCTCAATACTTGACTTGCAGCTACTTTAACAGAAAACATTGAACCCGAGAGAAAAGGATTTGGGGCTAGACTGGAGCAAAGAGGGCAATTGTTATGAATCAAGCAGAATAAAATAAAAGTAGCAGAAAAGAATGGAGACCCTTTGGTGGAAATCAGGATAGAGGCCATTAGAGAGTTCAGAAAAGAAAATTGACCAAGGCTTGCAAGTTAGCCTCATAAATTTCAAAAGCTCAACTAGAGTTCAGACTTGTGGGAGCAGACACAACACTGAAAGGCCATTAGCAAGAAGAAACTGTTCCCATTGTTTCTCACCAGAGGCCAGCCCCAGGAGCTGCAAGGAGTGGGGTCACCAAAGGGTCAGCACACTAAATATGGTGCCACAGGCCTAAAGACCATAAATGAGAGACAGATGTCCAGGACTGTGGACCAGAAGGTGGGTCCAAGTCTGTCATGTAGCCCTCTGGTGACTCTTGAGCCACACCCCTCTCCTACCTGGTCTCTTGACTAGTCTCACTGCTTCTGGCCTCTCATGCTGCTTAAAAAGTGGCATGTCAGTGTCCTGATTATTAAACAATCTGTTCTGCTTTTTATCTTAATGCTTTTCAGACATCAAGTTGCAGATGCTACCATGACACCAACCTGACTCCCCCGGGCAGACGACCTCACCAATATGCTTCCTTGGAACCCCACCTCCCCAGAGCCCTACCTCACTGGGGAAAGATAAAAACAGGAATCCACCTGTCAATGCCCATGCCCAGTGGAGAAGCAATTACAGAAGCCAGAACTCCCACCTTCTGCTCCCTATAAAGAATTTTGGTCCATACTCCCAGGAGAAAGAAAAGGGAACCTTCCAATGGAGGAGATGGGATACAGAACTCTGGTGGTAGGAACTGTATGGAATTGTACCCCTCTTATCCCACAATTTTGTCAATCATTATTAAATCACTAATAAAATATTTTTTAAAAAGTGGCATGTCAATTGCAAGCTGAGAATCCAGTCTGGTTCCTCCAGTAAATGTGAAAGAATCCAGTAACTCGGGAGTCAGGCGGTATAGCCAGCAGGTTAAGCGCAGGTGATGCAAAGCTCAAGAACCGGCATAAGGATCCCAGTTCGAGCACCCGGCTCCCCACCTGCAGGGGAGTCGCTTCACAAGCGGTGAAGCAGGTCTGCAGGTGTCTTTCTCTCCCCCTCTCTGTCTTCCCCTCCTCTCTCCATTTCTCTCTGTCCTATCCAACAATGACATCAATAGCAACAGTAATAACTACAATAATGAAACAACAAGGGCAACAAAAGGGAATAAATATATATATAGTATTACATAGCACCTTAGAGCTGGGTTTCTCAAACCAGACTGCTGGCATGAATCATCTGCAAAGCCTATTAAATGTACAGATTATCAGGCCTCTCCCCTAGAAATTCAAATTCAAAGTCTAGGATGAAACCTTGCTGTCTTTTTTTTTTTTTTACAACTCTAGGTAATTCTTACCTTTAGGGTTAGAAAACTGATAAAATACCACTGACTGTAGTAAATATTTTCTGAAAATTTATTGGCTTGAACCACAATTCTATGTCATTTTAAGCATCACTGTCGCAGAGTCCAGTTCACACCTGGTATTTGTGCATTACTTAATGGTGACACTGAGGCTTATGAGTCACTGGGCGACTGAATGGAATCTGGAACCTGAGAAGGTAAGTGATTGCCAAATTTGCCCAAGAGAAAAAGATGAAAGCTGAAATCAAATCCAGGCTTTCTGATCTCAAAGTGGCGCTGCCCTTTCTTACTCCTGTGTTGTTGTGGCGGTCTGGTGTCGGGCTGCACCACGGAGAAGAGAGTGGACGTCCAGAGCAAAGGGGTACACAAATCTTTATTATAGGATGGGGGGGTTTGGTTCAGACCACGTGGGGCCAGCCGGCAATGGCGGTCCCCACTAGCTGACCACAGGGGGAGAGAAGGGGGCGAGATCTGAGAGAGAGCGGGGGCTGAGAGCCCAGAGAGAGGGGGGGGTGAGGGGGCTTTTTATTGGGCGACAAGTGTGGGGCCAGGATTGGTTGAAGGGGGCACTGCTAGGATTTCGCGGGGCGTAGTAAAACCTGGGGGCAGAGACTGCATCAGAATAACTCCTCAGCAACATCTCCTCCTATCCCTTTATATCTAAATGGACACAGTAAAGAAAAATGGAATGGAGCAGGCTTAAATGTTTTTAAGGAATGCCGTGCTCAGGTGGGAAGATGTAGGACTTTCTGTGGAGGAGGGAAGGCTTAAATGGCTGCCAACCTTGTGAGATTTATGCGTCCTCCTGTGCTCAACCCCTCTTTAGAGAGAGAGACTTACCTGGAGAGACTCATCTCATAGGTTTAAGCACAGCCTGCTCAACCATATCTTCACAACATCTCTACGTCTTTTCTATCTTTCTATCTACTATTGCATAAGATGTACAAAGTCTGTAAAAGACTATCATGGAGCAGAAACCTTTTGGGCATAAGCCTAAATGATATAACAAAACAGGAAGGGACAAGTAGGGGAGTAGTAAAAGCCAGTGTGGTGTGAAGGGAAGACCTCCTGCCTGTCAGAGCATATGGTAAGGCAGACTCTACTGACTAAAGCTGTGATGCCAAATACGGTGGGCCTAGACCTCTCTCCTCACTGGTCACGTCCATCAGGAACAGCATCACAAGCCCTCTTGTGGGCCTCTCCAAGAGTTTGCCCTCACTGTAGAGCAGCAATGGTGGGGACTCCCCACTCTCTGAAGGGAAGCTGGGTCAACCCGGTCTTCCCTCGAGGAAGACGGGTCCTGACATGAGTGCAGCTAGAATGAAGTTCCCAGCTGTGACCATGGACTGTGAGCTCAGACTGACAGGGACTCAGAGGTCACACAGGCTTCTGTGCTGACTATGAATAAATATGGGCCCTGGGTCAGGAGGATGGGGTAAACAGTTGATTTTGTTCATAGAGTCTCTTCAAGATAGGGAGATACTCTCTGGTGTAATCCAACTTTCTAACCCTTTTCTCAACTCTGACACAATATTCTCTGACAAAATTTTTGTCCAACTCCATGTTAGCTAAAAAATTCAAGCAAAAACTATAATGGTCATAGGCCTCTAGAAACATATCTAAAATAGACCTTCATACTTCTTTCCTCCCTGAGATCCCTATTCTTGTCTGCTCTATTCCTAATTTTTGGTTCTTATTCATTAGCTATTTTGTCCTGCTTTATATCTTACCACCTTTCAGCCACCAATATGGAGATGTTACCATGATTCCACCCTGACCTCTCTGGGCAGACGACCTCACCAGTGTGTCCTGGAGCCTCACCTCTCCAGAGCCCTGCCTCACTAGGGAAAGACAGAAACAGCCTGGGGGAGGGATGGATCAACGTCCATGTGCAGTGGAGAAGCAATTACAGAAGCTAGAACTCCAAGCTTCTGCACCCCATAAAGAATTTTTATCCATACTCCCTGTAGGAGAGAAATGATGGGGGTGAAGATAAGATGACCAGAGAGCTCTGAACTCCAATTCCATCAGGACCCAGAGAGAGAAGAGGAAAAAGGGAGGGACATTTGAATGCAGTAATAGATGTATGTATGACAAGAGAGAAAGAGAGAGAGAGGGGGAGAGAGAGAGAGAGAGACTATAGAAAGAAATGGGCAAATACACAAATATATACACATAATTGTAGAAATAGCATAGTTACCTATATCTGCAAACTTACAGAACTACTGTAGCTTACAATGGAAGGATGGGGACATAGAGCTCATAATGGGAATGATCTGGAATTATGCCTCTGTTGACATGTAATTTTGTAAGTCACTAGTAAAATTTAAAAAAATAAGTTGTGATGCTTCTTTGACATTCCACTAACCTGTGCATCTGCAGAGAGGGGAAGGCTGAGATGCAAGGAATTGAGGAGATTGGTTGAGGAACTGGGCAGAAACAGGAAGAAGGTATTCCTTTCACTACAGGAGATTGTCTTGTTGGAGGCTGCACAATAGGGGCCAGGACATGAACTCAGCAGAGTGATTTGGAAATTACTATAGGTCAAAGAAGGCAAGAAACCCCACTCACCATGCTCATGTAATATTTTAGTGACCTGACTCCTTGACCAAGTTCTTAGTCTCTGTCCATTCTATTATACTGCTGGGTTGGCTACATTCCTCCAAAGCTGGACTTCTTGTCTGGTACAATTTTTCAATGAAACACTCCCCACTGTGTCTACCACACAGAGTTTTCTCTGGTCCTTCTGAATTTTCATTGGATCCCAAAGCTAACAGGTGACCAGTAATAGGTCCTTATTCTTAATTCATCTCTCACCTTCATCCTAGCCAAATGTACAGGAATCAGAGAAAGGACTTATTTGAGGAGTTGTCTGTTCCAGGGGCTGGGTGCTGGTGCACCTGACTGAATACACATGTTACAGTGCACAAGGACCAGGGTTCAAGCCCCCAGTCCCCACCTTCAGGGGGAAAGCTTCAAGAGTAGTGAAGCAGAGCTGCAGGTATCTCTCTGTTTCTCTCCCTCTCTATCTCCCTATTCCTTTCAATTTCTGGCTGTTTCTATCCAATAAATAAAGAGTATTTAAAATAATTTTAAAAATAAAAAAAGAGTTATCTGTTTCACAGGATGTTTTTGATACCTTAATCCCCTCTTCCTGAAGCAAGTAGAGGGTGCAGGCTGTGTAGTCATACCATGTCAACCCACAGGGAGATCTATATGACAGGAGAGAGAGAGAAAGAGAGTGAGAGAGACACTAGCCTCAGAGGCCCAAATTAAGAGTGAAACCCATAGACCCAAAAGGTGAGGCATAGGTGAATACTGGTTTCCTTCAAGTTAAGTGAACTTCAAGAAGAGTAGGTAGGTTGGAACCTTATTGAAAGGACCCCTATAAATAAACAGAGAGATGGTCCACAGGCTGAAGAGATCCTAACACAGAGTCTAGGGGTGCTTGTCATGCAGGAGCTGAAGGTGGAGGTTGTTACCAGCCAGTAGTACGCATGATCTATGGCATAAAGCCCTGGTAGGACAGGAGTTCAAGTAGTTATGCTTGCAGTAGGAGGGAGGGGAGGAGAGAACGAGAGAGAGAGAGAGACAGAGAGAGACAGACACCGGAGCACAACTCAACTCCAGTTAAAGGTAGTGTTAGGATAAAGGAGTGCAGAGGTTCCCTCCATCGTAAGAATAAGCTCAGGGCTTGAGAAAGGAGAGTCTCTTTAGTTGGAAGATGTTAAGGAAACCATGGCAGTATTGCTGATAAAAGCCACAACTTAGGGAAACAAGATGGAAGCAAGCTGACACTTTGAAGTTTCTCGAGTGCTTCTAATCAGAGTCTGAGGTATTAGCAGAATAGAGAGCAGAAAAATGTGTGCCTGCGTCTAGAGGATTAAGTAACTCCAGAGCAGCTATCTAGCAGAGGTGCCCAGCACAGCGGCACTACATCCTGTGATTAAAGGGGTTACACCCCAGGAGGCATGGTTCAGCCCCTAGTGAACCCTGACTCTATTAAGTTACAAGTCAAGAAAAAGAAAGTCATTTGGAGACATTGCGAAGAACACCTTCCCAATTAAAGAAAATTCATTAAAAGGTAACATGAATCCATATGCGTGAGACACAGTTGATTCCAACAATGAGAGGAGCACACCGAGGCCATATTATCATGCACATTCATGCTTTTCTCAGGAAGAAAAGTAGGACAGACAAGGGGAGAACGATCAGACATCATGCCCAACATAGTTTCAGCTCGCTGAGACCCATGCCAAGATTCTGCCAAACCTTAAGCTTCCAAGAAATAGGAGTTAGATAGAAAAAGCATATGACTAGGGTGTGAGGGACTGGAGAGCAATTGTACAAGAAACAGACTTGATTTTCCAGAGGAGATCTGTTTCAGCATCAAACTGCTGAGACAAAGGGGGAAAAAAAAAACACAACAACAATCAAAAATGCCCCAGGAGTTCTGACCTGGGAGTGGACAGCATCCAAAATACACTTTGAATGCACTCAAGGTGTGGACATGCAGGTGGATCCAAGCAGGCAGTGTGTTTCCTAGGAATCTAGACCTTCCTGGGTGCTGTCAAAGGCATCTGGCAGAAGGAACTTGATTGCTTGATTCAAAACCCACATGATGTGTTTTGCAAGTCTAATTTTTTTTATTATTTCTCAGGGGGTAAAAAAAAAAAGTATAAACATAAAATTAAAATTTGGCATCATTCAAGCGTTTTTGCCAACTGTTACATGGGGGAGGGGTGTTAGATTTGGTTTTTTAAATTATGTATATATTAAAAAAAAAAACTCCAAGTGGTCATAATAATTTGAGAAGAAAAAAAGGGGCGCAGAGCGGGGTGGGGGGAGAGAAAGAACATGTCACAGAAAGCCAGAAGGCTGTAACTACTGGGTGAGGAAAAGCCATTCTAAGAACGTCAGAAGTAGATGCATGTGGAACTCACAGAGACCTGGGTCAATGCAAAACAGAGTCAAGAAGCTGTCTGTTCTTCCACAGACAACATGAGACTAAGCCCTGAATCTAACTAGAGAAAAGACACTGTCCACAGCTCACATGGTTCGATGAGGTATGTGACAAAAGGCAAGTCATGCTTGATCAAAATCATTTAAGGGTTTCAAAGAACTTACACTCTCTCTGTCCCTATGCTAAATTTCATATTCATGCACTTTTAAAATTCCTCATCACAAACCATGAGGATGCAGGCACTGTGATTACCTACTTCCAAGTAAGGAAACAGGAAGAAAGAAAATTTCTGACCTTCCCAACATCATCCAGTGCTCTGAGACATCAGGACTGGACAGAGAGGGCTGAGTTTCTGGGTCAAAGAGTGTAGTATCCAGAAAAACAGCAGACGGGGGAGAAGAACCAGGCCTGCAAGCTGGCCTCCTAAACCCCATACACTGACTGTGCGGACTTTTCCAAAGTACCTTGAGGATGACAAAGGGTACTGGAGAGAAAGCAGATTAGAATGCCAACACAGGCCAGGCCTCCCTGGATTGAAGACCCCACCAATATGGCCTGGAGCTCCGCTTCCCCAGAGACACACCTTACTAGGGAAAGAGAGAGGCAGACTGGGAGTATGGACCAACCAGTCAACGCCCATGTTCAGCGGGGAAGCAATTACAGAAGCCAGACCTTCCACCTTCTGCAACCCTCAACGACCCTGGGTCCATGCTCCCAGAGGGCTAGAGAATGGGAAAGCTATCGGGGGAGGGGGTGGGTTATGGGGATTGGGTGGTGGGAATTGTGTGGAGTTGTACCCCTCCTACCTTATGTTTTTGTTCACTAATCCTTTCTTAAATAAAAAATTAAAAAAAAAAAAAAAAAGTATGCCAACACAGGTCAAGATGATGGTGAGATAAGAATGGTGAGAATTACAATGTTTATGACAATGATGGTGAAGAGAATGATAATGATAATGATAATAAAGGAAGCAGTACCATCTACAGAGCCCTTTCAACGTTCAGGGTACAGTTAGGTGCTTTCAAGGCCTCATCTGATTCTGCTCTCACTATGGCCTTGTGAGTTAGAGACTATCACTAGTCTCCGTGTCAGAGATGAAGACACCAAGAATCAGGAGGAAGCGGGTTCCCCTATGATAACATAGCAAGTGGGTGGTAGGTTTCAACTCAGGCTTAGAGACTCCCAAGCCCATGAGACTTCCAAGCTGTCTCATAGCAATGACCTCATGGTACAAATCCAATATGGGTTCTATTATCCCATACTTCCTTTGCGGAGGAAACTGACCAAAAGAACTCCTAAGACACCCTGAAGATAATAAATGCTATTCCCGTGCCCTTGTAATTAGCATTACAGATCTACCTGAGGTATGCTTGCTTTCTGCATTTTGATTATTCCATTGCTGGACAGACCTTTTCATTTTATGGGTCCAAATCTTGAGTTCTACTTTGTTGTTGCTGTTTCCTCTCCTCTCCTCTCCTCTCCTCTCTCCTCTCACCTTTCCTCTCCTCACTTCTCCTCTCCTCTCCTTTACCTTTTCCTTGTTCCTTTTTCCTTTTCTTTTCTTCTTTCTTCCTCCCTATAAGAGCACTGCTCAACTCTGGCTTATACTGGTGCTGGGGATTGAACCTGGGACTTTCGGTGACTCTGACAGTAAGTCTCTTTTGTACAACCATTATACTACTCCCCCAGACCAAGCCCATCCAACTATGACTACTCTTTGTGACTTCAGGGCTTACTAAAAGGCACAATGCTATAAGAAAAAAAATTCTATTTTACCTGTCTGTTTTTTCACTGATTGTTATTATAACACTTGAAACCATCTGGAATCCATTTTGACATATGGCAGTAACCAAATTCTAGCTCGACTGATCTAAAAAATACTATTGCAGACGAAAGCCTCCTTCTTGATTGCCTATACTGCAATTACTGTCACAAAAGAACACATTTTTCCCCCTAAAACATGAGGTTTTCTGATTATTTGAATTCCTCCTAATACATCTGAGTCTCAACTTTTATACAAACTACATATAGGTAATTCAACATCCAATATATTAGCAAATACATCAAATCAGAAAGGGCATTTGTAGCAGACAGTCAAGGCTCCTGTTTCAAGTTCCCATAGACATGGCGGGCAGGCCAGCCAAACAACTCTTATGGGTAGTTAGGCTGTTTGGGCATGTGCGTGGCCCAGATGAAGCCGCACTGCTATGGTCTTTCACTCTCTGCCTCTATAGAAGGAAGGAAGGAATGCAACGTGTACCACCTCAGCATGCTTCACTTCAGACTGTGTCCAGAGACATCAGGCATGGAATGTCAACCCTTCAGCCTCATTGCATCGGACAGCAATAACAACAATAAACAACAAGGGCAACAAAAGGGGGAAAAATAGCCTCCAGGAGCAGTGGATTCATAGTGCAGGCACTGAGCCTCAGCAATAACCCTGGGGCAAAAAAGATACATATATATATATATATATGAATTTCAACAGATCACTTATCCTTTGCTCACATTATCTCTGTTTAAGATATATGACATGCTGAAATTTGTTCTCTCCTGATCTGCTAAAGGGGGTTTTCTTCCTATGTGTATTTTCACCCTGTCCCTTTGCAGGTAACCTTTACTATTTATCAGTGTTTCTCAGAGACTGGCAACTTAGGTCTCATCGGGGAATTAGTTAGATATGCAAATCCTCCTCAAGCTTGGCCCAGACTTAATGAATCAGATACGCAAGTGGTTGCTGCAACCTGTTTAACTGACACCCCCCCCCCAGATAATTCTGATGGACCTTACAATTAGAGGACAACTGATCTCTACCAGGACGTCTACCAAAATAAATGATCATAAATTATCTGTTTAATTATTTTTATTATTGTTTTTCTTTTCTCTGCTTTTTTTTTTTAATTTATAAAAAGAAAACCATAGGATAACAGGGGTACAGTTCCACACAATTCCCATCACCAGAACTCTGTATCCTATCCCCTCCCCTGATAGCTTTCCTATTCTTTAACCCTCTGGGAGTATGGAACCAAGGTCATTGTGGGATGCAGAAGGTGGGAGGTCTGGCTTCTGTAACTGCTTCCCCACAGAACATGGGCAATCCATACTCCCACCTGCCTCTCTCTTTCCCTAGTGAGGCAGGGCTCTAGGGAAGCGGGGCTCCAGGACACATTGGTAGGGTTTTCTGTCCAGGGAAGTCTGCTGGGCATCACGCTAGCATCTGGAACCTGGTAGCTGAAAAGAGAATTCACATATAAAGTCAAACAAATTGTTGACTAGTCATGAACCTAAAGGCTGGAACAGTGTAAAAGATGAGATGGGGGAGGGGTTCCCCATTTTGTAGATAGCTAGTAGGCATATTTTAGTTATATTCCAAAGGGCCTGTGGCTATAATAGTTTTTTTTTATTCTTTCTTTCATTCTTTTTTTTTTCCCTGAGCCTAAAATCTGGTATGCTGGTGGATCCAAGTTATTGTCTGCAGAGATGATGTCATGGCTGGAAAAAGGACCAGAAAGCTGGATCAGGGAAGAGAGTGGCTCCCTAATATGGGAAAGGGGTATAAATATTGTTGACTGTAAACCCCATCGATTTGATGTGATCTGGGGCCCATATTCAGCTTAGGAGCCTATGTGACCTCTGCATCCCTGTAGATCTGAGCTCACATTCTGTGGTCATGAGAAGGAACGTTCCAAGTTGCCCCAATATCAGGACCCATCTTCCTCAGGTGTAGCACAGAGTATGTTGATCCAAGTTGAGGTCAAGTTCCTATGGGGGCTCACAAAGGGGTCTATTGTGTTGTTCCTGATGGAGATGACCTGTAACAATGGAGATAGGGATTTATTTGAGGTCTAGGCCCATCATGTCTGTCTGGGAATCTCAGAACTCCCCGAATAGGGCCCCAGCTGATGGGGTGGCCTGATAGTGACTAAAGAGTCGTCGTTAAAGTATGCCAGTCTCTTGCCCTTATTCAGCTTTTGCAGTCCTTGCTTTGCTAAGGTTAGCTTTGGAGTGAGTGAGGGAAGTATAATAGGAAGTAAGTGAGGAGGGTATCTAAGTCTAAGTAGACACTATTTCATTATGAACTTTATACTGACTCACTACAGACTATTGTGTACTTGTGTATTTTTGCTTTCAGATATATATTTTGCCCTAATTTATGGATACATGTGGACATATGCTCTATCTCATGGGATCTGGTCTATATCTTGGTTTTGGGACTTTGTTAGGAAGTTAACCTCTTGGAATGGAATTAGAGTATACTATGAAAGGAAAGGTCTCACCGGAGTAATGAGGCTGAAGGGTTGACATTCCACACCTGAAGTCTCTGGACACAGTCTGAAGTGAAGCATGCTGAGGTGGTACTTGTTGCGTTGATCAGGCTGGGATTGGTGGATGGAATATCATTTGGTATAAAGCGAGAGAAGCATGCAGGAAAGTGAGTTGCCCACCCTAGAGGTTCCAGGACTGGGGGAAATACAGACTCTATAGAGGAAGCAGGAGGTTCCTGCTGTCTTAGGGTTTAAGAAGACAATAGATAGTTATTGTTATAATCACATTATTTGGCAATTATGTTAACTTTGAAATATCCCTGTTAGATGGTTTTTATTATTATAGCCACTTTGCTTTCCATTTTGTTTTCTTGATGTGTCTTTTGTCATGTAGTTATTTGTCCATTTATTTTATTTATTTTTTGCCATCAGGGTTGTCAATGGGGTTCAGTGGCCCCACAACATCCACCATTTCCAGTGGCCATTTTTTTCTCTTTCTCTTTTTCTTTTTTGCTCTGACAGAGACACAGAGAAATAGAAAGGGAAAAGGAAGGGGCACGAAAGAGGGTGAGAGAGACACCTGTAGCACTGCTCTACTGCTCATGAAGATTCCCTCTCCGCCCTTTACAGATGGGCCCCGAGGCCTTGCACCCTGGTCCTTGAGTGAGAGCATGTGCACTCTATTGGGTGTGCCACTGCCTGAACCCTCTGGCTTCTGTTGCCTTGCTGATCTTTTATTCTTTCTGTCCAAGTGTCTTGAGAATATAGCTGACCTCTGAGTTTTGCTTTGTGATCAGATTGAAGAAAGTAACATCTTTGGGGGAGGGTGCTGGTGCACCTGACTGAGCGCACACGTTACAGTGCACAAGGACCCAGGTTCAAGCCCCTGGTCCCCACCTGCAGGGGGAAAGCTTCACAAGTGGTGAAGCAGGGCTGCAGGTGTCTCTCTGTCTCTCTCCTTCTCTATCTCCCTGTTCCCTCTCAATTTCTGGCTGTCTCTATCCAATAAATAAATAAGAATAATAAAAGATTTTAAAAAGAAAGATGGGTGCTGTCTTTGTTGATCTCACAGCAGCCTATGATACGGTCTGGCACCGTGGTCTCCTATTCAAGATCTCAAGATGCCTGCCTCCATGGGTGGCCAACACTATATCGTTTCTTCTCCAAAGCAGAAGATTCTGGGTACATCTGGGTGACAAGTCTAGCAGATGGAGACTTGTCTCAAGTGGCCTCCCCCAGGGCTCTGTTCTGGCTCCTACGCTATTTAATATTTACATCAATGACCTCCCAGAAACTTCTTCAAGGAAGTTCATCTACGCCGATGACATCTGCTGTGCAACTCAGGCATCCAAGTTCGACATCCTCGAGGAAACACTCACGAAAGACATGTCTCTGATATCTGATTACTGTAAAAAATGGCGACTAATCCCTAGCACTGCAAAAACGGTATCATCTGTTTTCCATCTACACCATGCCTCGGCCTCGTGTGAGCTTAATGTGCAGCTTGGCGATACGAGAATCCGGCACGAAGCCCAGCCAGTCTATCTTGGCGTTACTCTCGATCGCACCCTGTCATTTCACGAACATCTCATAAAAACTGCAGCAAAGGTGGGCGCGAGGAATCACATCATTGCAAGACTGGCTAGCTCCTCATGGGGCGCGAGCGCTTCCACACTACGATCATCCTCTCTGGCATTATGCTATTCCACTGCAGAATACTGTGCCCCAGGATGGTTCCGTAGCCCCCATGTCCACTTGGTCGATTCCAAATTATATTCCTCCATGAGGATCATTTCTGGAACCATCCATTCCACCCCGGTTCCATGGCTGACAGTTCTCAGCAACATCGCCCCGCCAGATATTCGTCGGGATGCGGCATCATCTAAGTTCATTTCCCACGTCTACGCTCGACCGCACCTGCCAATATCCGCGGATATCTTCGTCCACCCTGTCCAACGCTTGACGTCTCGTCACCCAATCTGGTCCCCTATGCCTACACTGAACTTCTCTGTTCCAGTCTCTTGGAAACAGAGCTGGCAGTCAGCTGAGGTAAAGAACAAACACCTCATCACAGACCCCTGCAAGCGTCAACCCGGCTTTGACCTAGCACGTTATGATCGGGCCCTCCTCAATCGCTATCGAACAGGCCATGGCCGGTGCGCCGCTATGTTCCATCGCTGGGGAGCCAGAGACGACCCGAACTGCCCCTGCGGCTCCAGACAGACTATGACCCACATAGTCAACGACTGCCACCTCTCCAGATTCAAAGGAGGTCTCGAAACTTGACATCAGGCTCAACCTGACGCTGTTGACTGGCTACGGAAGAAGGGCAAACGCTAGAAGAAGAAGAAGAAGAAAAAGAAAGTAATGTTTTTAAACAGGAAAAACTGAATTATTTACACTTATTTTCTTCTGTGTTCTGCTTGGTTTTCTAATGCTGCTACGTGCTTTCTGGGCTGTTTGCTCCTCTGCTAGATTTCCTTGCAGGCTAATCTCTGTTTTGCTCTTCTCCAAACACTGGTATCCTAGTAGTAAATTGCACAAAACTTTCAAAACACTTTAAGGCTATATTTGTCGAATATAACAACAATCATTTTCTTACTAGAACCCGTGGAAATCAGCACTTAGATTTCACTCAGCTTGTATTGTTTCCTTACTGCTTTCCTTCAGTTGGAATTAAATATTGTTTTTCTTCTAAATAGGTATCTTGTTCTGGAAATACACATTGCTTTAAGAAACTGGTACTGTTACTGCAAAATGTGTATCATATACACTAGATATTCCATATGTGTGTGTGTGTATATATATATATATATATATATATATATATATATATATTACTTTATATAGTTATTTTTTTATCTTCTGGGTAACTGCATCTGTAACTGTGACTTAAATCATGTCAATATATAGTAAATTCAGTGCTTACTCATGTCTCAATGATCCAGAACTTCTTACTTATTAAGCAGTATTACGTAAGCAGTCTGCGCTTCCTACATGCCAACTGTATCTGTCAGTGTCTTGCTACTTATTCCCATCCCGTAGGAACCACAGACTCCTCCAGTAGGTTCACAGGCACCAGTATATTCTTTTGGCATTTTGTGTTGCAAAGAATTTTGATCTCAATCTGCTTTTGTTTTTTTCTCATTTATCAAAAACAGGTTGTTTTTCTCTCCAAGATCCTTGCAAGATTCTCTCCTTTCTTTCTTTCTGAAATCCATTTAAAAATTATTCTTAAAGAATTCTTAAAACAGAAGTCTTTTTATTACTTTTTCTTTGTTTATGGCCACTTCCGCTTTTCCTGGATTTTTTTTTTTGTCCACTTTAACTCACAGAGTGAAATTCTGCAGCCTACTGTGTACATCTGCCAACTTCATGCATCCTTTTCTGATGCATTTGTCCTTTGGCTCTGCATTCTAAGAGTATCAAAAATTTATCTTCTACAATCCCATTAGAAAAGAGGCCGAGGACATAGACAGAAACTTTGCCAAAGAAGAGATCCAGAGGGCCAGCAGACACATGAGAAGGTGCTCAAGGTCACTGATCATCAGGGAAATGCAAATAAAGACAGCCATGAGATGCCACTTTACACCTTCCAGGATGCCATACATTAGAATGGACGGTAACAGCAAATGTTGGAGAGGACTGGGCGAGTGTACATTGGTCCTGCCCTTGTGGAAAACAGTCTGGAGACTTCTCAGCACACGAGGAATGGGCCTGCCCTGTGACCCTGCAATTTCTCTGCTGGAGACTTCGCCAAAGGAAGCAAAATCACCTGTCAGAAGAGATCTATGGACACCTTTGTTCATAGCAGCACACTCTGTAATAGCCAAAAGCTGGAAGCAATGGCACATGAGTGGCTTAAAAAAAGTTGTGATATATATATATATATATATATATATATATATATATATATGCTATTCAAAATAATGAAGTTATCTCCTTTGCATTATCTTGGATGGAACTAGAAGACATCATGTTATGTGAAATCAGCCAAAAATAGAAGAAAAAGTACCAAATGATCTCACTTTAAAAAAGGGGTGTAAATATAGGGGCAGGGAGAGAGAAGACAGTGAAACATGGACTGGTTGTGGTCTGTTGCATCAAAGCAAAGGACTCTGGGGGAGGAAGGGGAAGGAGGGCCAAGGAGAGCTGGGAGAGAATTGTGGGGTCAGGAAGTGCACATAGTTCTAAGCACAAGGAACCACGCAAGGATCCAGGTTCGAGCCCCCACTCCACACATGTGTGGGGGTGGGGGGATCCTTCATAAGCAGCAAAGGTCTGCAGTTATCTCTTTCTATCTGTCTACTCCTCCTCTCTCAACTTCTCTCTGTCCTAACCAATAAAGTGTGGAGGGGTGGCCACCAGGAGCAGTGGATTCTGGTGCTGGCACCAAGCCCCAGTGATAACCCTGAAGGGAAAAAGATATAAATAGAGAGAGAGAGAGAGAAATGTGGGGTCTTGGTACATAATGAAATTGTGCTCATATAACAGTGAAGTGTAAGACCTTAACCCTCTCAATAAAAAAATTAATTAATCTAAAAAAATAGTTTGTCTTCTGCCTCAATTAATTATTTTATAGTATCCTGTGTAGCCATTTTTAACTGCCAATTTAAATTTTGCAATGATATTTTTTCATTTCTATGTATGCTTCTATTTTACCCCTTTCCTCTCCAAAACAGCCTGACCAGTTTGATATATCTAAGCCTCTCCTTATATCTTGTCAAGAAATTGTGAGTTAATGTTGTTAGTTTTTTTTTTTTGTAAAGCATCTGTTTCAGAGGACAGTGAATTTGATTAAACATCATATATTACCATACTTGTTGTGTGCTGCAGAATTGTTCCATAAATTCAATATTGATTTTTTTTTAATATTCTCATCTTTATAAAAGAAATAGATTCACAGCCAGCATCAAAGAATTACCAAGGAAAAGTTGTTTGGGAACTATGCAGATGAAAAGATAGTGAGAAAGAATATCTTCCAGGGGCCTGGTGGTGGCGCACCTGGTTGAACACACACGTTACAATGCACAAGGGCCCAGGTTCAAGTGCCCAGGTTCAAGGGGAAAAGCTTTGCAAGAGGTGAAGCAGTGTTGCAGGTCTCTCTCTGTCTTTTTCCCTATCACCCCTTCCCTTTCTGGCTGTCTCTATCCAATAAATAAATAGAAATCACAACAAAATAAATAAAAGCGAGAATATCTTCCCGACTCTCGCACTGCTAAGTTCAGGTCCAATAAAGTTTTTTATTTTATTTTTTTTTAAGTTGCAATAGGTTATAAATCCAAACACTAAATAACCGGAGAAATCTCTTTGCACCCGTAAGAGACCCAGCGCAGAAAAAGAGGCTGTGCTTTTCACTAAATCGATTTCCAGTCCTACAGTGTGTTTGCATCAGAAAAAGAAAGTAAGGCCTGAGAGGATAGGCCACTTCCCCAGTGGCCTGGGCTGCAGAACTGAGGAGGCCGCCCACCAACTCAGGGCAGCCCACAGCCATCAGGCCACACAGGCCGTGCACAGCCATCCCGGGGGCTCTGCTCGCCAAGCACCACACCCAGACTGCGCGTGGTAGCAGTGCTGATTGATGGATTGCGGTTTTTCATGTCTCTTGAATCTTCTTTGCATACTGATTGCCTTGTTATTCTAATGCTCACTCACCACTTTTATTCTAATGCTCACTCACCACTTTACGAGAATGAGCTCATCTTGACTAATTCAGATCTTTAATCAGCCTTTTACATGTCTCTTCTTTCCCCTGAATGGTCCTTATTTTTATTTATTTGTTTGTTTGTTTGTTTGTTTATTTATTTGTGTATTTTCTGAGATCACTTCGGCTAGTGCACTGTCATTTTTTGATGACCGACTGTTTAACCATTCGTGTTTCTGAAGAAAGGTCTAAGCTGATTAATGGAGGGAGATGAGTCTGTGTTTACTCAGTCATTACCTGCCTCTTCCTTAGCCAGAATAGTGAACATGGAGTTTGTGACTACAGGAGGAGTGTGCTGGCAAGAAAGAGCGTCTCTTCACCGTGTGAAATGGGACAAAGGTAGGAGGTGTCGGCCCCCAATACTCACTGACTCGAAGCCTGTGTGGGGAAGACAGTATTCCTAATTATGATAGTCCGTCTTGCAGGACCTGGCTTCTTATCTACATACTTCTTGATTTCTTTAGAAAATATTTCTTGGGAGTCGGGCGGTAGCGCAGCGGGTTAACTGCACGTGGCGCAAAGCACAAGGACCGGCATAAGGATCCCGGTTCGAGCCCCGGCTCCCCACCTGCAGGGGAGTCGCTTCGCAGGTGGTGAAGCAGGTCTGCAGGTGTCTGTCTTTCTCTCCCCCTCTCTGTCTTCCCCTCCTTTCTCCATTTCTCTCTGTCCTATCCAACAACAACGACATCAATAACAACAACAATAATAACTACAACAATAAAAACCAAGGGCAACAAAAGGGGAAAATAAGTAATTTTTTTAATTTAAAAAAAATAAAAAATATTTCTCATGGCTAGTGGTGGTGCACCCAGCTGAGTGCACATAGTACTAAGTGCAATGATCTGGGTTCCAGCCCCCAGCTCCCCACCCATGTGGGGGGGGGGGGGCGCTTCACCAGCAGTGAAGCAGGTCTGTAGGTGTCTACCTTTCTCGTTCCCTCTCTATCTCCCCAACCTCTCTCAATTTCTCTCTGTCTTATCAAATAAAATGGAGAAAAAAGGGGGAGGAGGCTTCCAGGAGCAGAGGATTGGTAGTGACAGCACAGAGACCAGCGATAACCTTGGAGGCAAGAAATAAATATATTTCTCTCAAAGTCAGAGAGATAGCATAGAGGATAAAGCAATGGGGTCCCAAGCATGAGGTCTTAACTCTGATCTCTGGTATTGCATGTGCTCTGCTTCCTTCCCGCTTTCTCTTCCCCCCCCTTCTCTCCTCTCTGTCATGAATCAGTAATTTTTTAAAAAATATATATATTCCTCTATTTTCATCTTTAGATGGAAAGAATGGCATTGCTCAGGGGAAGAACAGGAAAAATTTTTGGAGCCCAACAAGGCAGCCATCTCACAGACACTAGGTTCACGGCCTCTAGTTTAGTCATCCCTCCTCCCCCTCCTCCCCCCCCCCTCTCCATTTCTCCACATCTGTGACTGGGAAGGTGGAGAAGGCCTCCCTGCACATGGCAAACAGCAGTTTCCTCTGCCCAGCTGCTCTCTGCTGAGGACCGAGACAGAGAGAACTTGAAAGGGGAGGGGGAGATGAGAGGGAGAGAGACAGAGAGACACCTGCAGCTCTGCTTCAGCAGTCGTGAAGCTTTCTCCTTGCAAGTGGGGACCAGGGGCTTGAACCCGGGTCTGTACACACTGTAATGTGTGTGCTTAAGCAGGTGCACCACTACCTGGCCTTCCCAATCTGCCTTTTATATTCCAGACAATTTTAAAAAACAAGTGATCTTCTAATGTGTCAGCATATTCCTACCTTTTTTTTTTTCATAACTGGGATTTGATGCATGCACAGTTTAAACACTCGTGGAGCACTTTGAGAAGGGGGTAGGGAGAGAGAGAGAGAGAGAGAGAGAGAGAGAGAAAACCACAGCAATGTAGTTTCCCCCAGTACTGGGCCTGCACAGTGCACAGAGCAAGACACACTTCATACCTGGTGAACTCTCTCTGGACGCACTCTTTCAATGAATGGATTTATTTGAATACTTTCTTACACTGAATTAAATTATTCATGCTCATACATTTTTCTAAGATCAAACACTTTTTTATTAAAAAGTGGGTTCCTATTCTCATAGTGATACTGTAAGAGTGGAAGACTGCTGTACACAGTCTGTCATCCTGAACTGAAATCTCCAAAGATTTCCAGCAGCAGGAAGATGCAGGCTGCTCAGAATGTTAAGAACAATCTTTCAAGATCCTCTCCTTACAAGTCTTCAAATAATACATTTTATTCCAAAATTTAAGGTTTTATATGTCATAGTTGATAAAAACCTGTGTACAGTTTGTAAGTCTTATGAACGTTATCATTCAGATTTCTTTTTTTATGTGCTCTTATTTTAATAAGTGATTTAAAATTCTATATATGTTCAATGTAATATGTTATTTTTCATAACGATAAGAGAATTTTTTGAGAGAGAGTTAAGGAAATATTTATTAGAACTGTGTCAGAAAAAAAAAAAAAGAGGAAGATGGAGTGGAGGTAGATAGCATAAAGGTTATACAAAGAGATTCTCATGCATGAGATTCCAAAGTCCCAGGTTCAGTCCCCCTGCACCATTACAAACCAGAGTTGAATAAGGGCAAGAGACTGGCATACTTTAACGATGACTCTTTAGTCACTATCAGGCCACCCCATCAGCTGAGTCCTGAGATTCCCAAACAGACATGATGGGCCCAGACCTTGAATAAATCGCTCTCCCCAATATTACAAGTCATCTCTATCACGAACAACACAATAGACTGCTAGATGGGCCCTCATAGGACCTTGCCCTCAATTTGGATCAACAATGGTAGACAATGTTCCATCCTCTGAAGGGAGGCTAGACAACATACTCTGTGCTACACCTGAGGAAGATGGGTCCTGATATTGGGGCAGCTTGGAACATTCCTACTCATGATCACAGAATGTGAGCTCAGATCTACAGGGATGCAGAGGTCACATAGGCTCCTAAGCTGATTATAGGCCCCAGATCAGATCAAATCAATGGGGTTTATAGTCAACAATATTTATACCCCTTTCCTATATTAGGGAGCTACTCTCTTCCCTGATCCAGCTTTCTGGTCCTTTTTCCAGCCATGACATCATCTTCCCAGACAATAACTAGGATCCACCTGCATATCAGATTTCAGGCTCAGGGGAGAAAAAAAAAAAAACTAGTATAGTCACAGGCCCTTTGGAATATAACTAAAATAGGCCTACTAGCTATCTACAAAATGGAGACAACCCCCCCCCTAACTCTTCATCTGCGCTACTCCAGACTTTAGGTTCATGATTAGTCAACAATTTGTTTGGCTTTTTATGTTAACTCTCTTTTCAGCACCAGGTTCCAGATGCTACCATGATGCCAACTGGACTTCTTCAGACAGACAACCCCACCCATGTGTCCTGGAGCCCCGCTTCCCCAGAGCCCTGCCCTACTAGGGAAAGAGAGAGACAGGCTGGGAGTGTGGATCGACCTGCCAACACCCATGTTCAGTGGAGTGGACGGGATACAGAGATCTGGTGGTGGGAATTGTGTGGAGCTGTACCCCTCTTATCCTATGGTTTTGTCCATGTTTTCTTTTTATAAATAAATAAATAAACAAACAAACCAGAGCTGAGTAGTGATCTGGTAAGATAAAGAAGGAAAAAAGGAGAAGAATGAAGAGGAGCAAGAAGAAGATGATAATGATGATGAAACATACTCCCAGTGGCCATGCCCTAATGAGAAAAAAAAATGTTGCCACTTTTATCTATTTTACAAGTTTGAGAGTTTCTGTAAGAATTCATCTGAAAAAAATTATCACTAGAGCCTAAAACTGTTAGGAACACATTGTATTAGAAGCTTTATATTTGGTTGGCTTGGGACTGTTATGGTTTGTAAATAAGTTTTGCTGTTTATTTAATAGCCACTAAAGAGTTGGCTGCCTTAACATCAGAATTTATTTTCTTTCCCTTAAGTTTTTCCTCACTGAAAGCACCATAGGTTTCTCCTGCCACCTGGTGGCAATATATGTCTATTGCAGGGGCAATTTCTAACTTTAGTTGGTTATCTAACTTGGAAGTACAATTCACAAACATTGATAATTTGCAGATCAAGGCCCAGTAGTGGTGCACCTGATTAAACTCACAGGTTACCATGCATGAGGAGCTGGGTTCAAGCCCCCGTTCCCCCCTGCAGGGAGAAAGCTTCATAAGGGGTGAAGCAGGCTTACAGGTGTCTCTATTTCTCTCCCTCCCTATCTCTCCCTTCCCTCTCAACCTCTGGCTAACTCTATCCAGTAAATAAATAGATAATTTTTAAAAATAAATGAAAATGTGGATACATAAAAAGTTAGAGCCATGTCTATATCCACTGTTTTACCCTTCCCCCCACCCCCGAAATTCTATCAATTCTAGGCATCACACTATCCTGTGTTCAGTAGAGAAGAAAATCATCCCAAGCATAAGGAGCTCATTTTCAGAGGTTCCCACAAAATTATGAGACATTACTAATAATAAAAGTTATTAATTATTAATCACTTATTGTTAATAATAATTAATTAATAAGTAAGTTATTAATTAATTATTAATTAGTTATTAATTAATAAGTAATTGATACGTAAGTTATTAATTATTAATTACTTATTATTAATTAATTATTAATTACTAATAATAAAAGTTATTACTAACTTTTAGTAATTTGAGAGGATAACAGCTTTATGAAAGTCTAAAAGTCTTAAATATAGGGAGATCTTTAGACTGGAGGCTACAAAATTGATGACCACCAGAATAGCATCTGAAGTCACAGACGGATCAAAGTTCCGGAATTTGGGAAATGGTACAGTGAATTCCATCAGGTAAGCAAATCAGGATGATAAAAGTTGAGGCACCCCGAAAAGAAGGAGGAGGAAAAGGAGAGGAGGAGGAGAGAAAGTGCTTGATTAGCCAAGAAATTCACACTGTGGGGAGTCTGAAACTACCACCTAGACTTGGAGATATTTGACTATTGCAGGAAAATACCTAAGAAGAAGGAAGTGAAGGTAGAAAATGAAGGAGTGGACAGGGCAGGTCCACCTACGCAGTCCACCTGAGTCCTAAAAATCCAGGATCCTATTCATTGTGAGAAACACAGGTGTGAGAGAGAATCAGTAGTTTTCTATAGCCTGTTTGTGATCCTTTTCCCTCACTCCCAAAGCATTCTCTCTTGCCCAATTATCTGATGATGTATGTTTTTGTGACTAGTTGAGCGATAAGTTAACAGAGGAAGAAGGTACCAGTATTTCAGAGGACTAGGGAATACAAGGGAAAGTATTTGCACAGAGACTGAAAGAATGCTTGTGCTGGATGCAGAAGAGACCACGGAGAGGGAGATAATGATGTGAGTAGATGACAAGAGGTGGTTACAGTCATGGGTCAAAGCCCCAGAAAAGAAACCTAAGACCAAAACAGTAAGGCTATGCTTTCTATGATTTTCCTATAAGAGAAACAAAGACCCCTAATTTCATCGGCTCTATTCCTACCTCTGGGTTCCTGTTTACTAAACAATTTGTCCTGCTTTATGTCTTACCATCTTAGCCACCAAGCTGTAGATGTTACAATGATGCCACCCTGACCTCCCTGGGCAGACGACCTCACCTTGTGTCCTGGAGCCCCACCTCCCCAGAGCCCTGCCCCACTAGGGACAGACAGAGACAGGCTGGGAGTGTGGATTCACCTGTCAACACCCATGTCCAGTAAAGAAGCAATTACAGAAGCCAGACCTCCCACCTTCTGCTCCCCATAAAGATCCTGGGTCCACGCTCCCAGAGGGATAAAGAATAGGGAAGTTTGGGGGGCTGGGCATACCCCACTAAGCGCACATAGTCCTAAGCACAAGGACCCACGCAAGGATCCGGGTTTGAGCCCCCCGCCCTGGCTCCCCACCTGCAGGGGGGACGCTTCATAAGTTTCTAGTGAAGGGGACAGGACTTGGAACTATGGTGGTGGAAACTGTATGGAACTGTATCCCTGTTATCTTATAATTGTATTAATCATTATTAAATCAATAATAAAAAATAAATACTTAAAAAGCAAGGTCCCCAACACGGGTGAGTTCTGGTCAATAAAAGGCAAAAAGAGTCATGTCTCATTGAATAAAGGGAAGAGAGGTCGGGGAAAGAGAGCCTGGCAGGGCCGTTTCCTTTGGGTGCCCAGGCTGAGTCGGCCTCTTCCCTGGGCATCCACGCAGGCCTCTGGATAACCAGGAGGTGTGGCTGGGGGACCATTCTGGGATTTTCCACTTTGGATTCTCTCCATCAGGTGCCTCTGCCTCTTCAGCTGCCAGAGTCCTGGCTATGCAACAGAGCAGGCGGGGCTGAGAGAAGCAGGTGTTTCTGCTGTGGGAATCACTGAGCAGGGCTCCAGCCCAGCAATCAGCCTGTCTCAGTTTTCTCTTCACAACTGCCCTCCCCTGACATCTGTGCTAATCACAGGGTATACCTCACCCTTGTTCACCTCTGAGCCTCTGTCCTTGCTTAGTGCCCCCTCTCACTCCCCCCCTCCCTCTTCTTTCTCTCTTTCTTTCTCTCTCTCTCTCCCCTCCCTCTTTCTCTCTCTACTCTCTATTTTTATTTGACAGGGCATGTTGGATAGTATGCCAGCTCCCCCTGGCTTCTGCTTAACCATATGCCTATATAGGGATAGATTTAATCCCATTCAAAGCTGTGGTCTATTTACATAAATCACTTTTACATTTACATAAAGCACCACACTCCCTCCAGGGCATTGGTGGTTTAGTGGTAGAATTCTCACCTGCTCCACCCCCTCTCCTTGTCACACCCTGATCCTCTCCTTGTCACACCCTGATCTTCCACCAGTCACTTTTCGCTCCACCCTCTCTATATCACATCCTGTTTCCACCCTACTTGGAGAGTATAAAAACAGCTGCTCTTCTGATTAAAGACACTTGGAAATTGCTTTCCGGCTCCGAGAGTTCCAGAGTGTATCTCCTGCGAAGTTACTGCGGCACGAGTTCCTGATCCCTCTCCCACGCAACAGCCTAGATCGGCTCCAGTTGAGTTCTCTCCAACCCAGAGAGCACTAGCTCGGGAAGAAGCCCCCTCAGGCTATCCCGGCATCCAAGGGCAGAGAGAGGGGAGGCGAGATAGAGAGGAAGAGAGAAAGACAGACACCTGCAGACCTGCTTCACCACTCATGAAGCAGAGCCCCTTGCAGGTTGGGGGGGGTGTAAACCCCAGGTCCTCGCGCTGGGTAATGTGTGTGCTTAACTGGGTGCGTTCCTTGCTTACCTCTCTGTCCACAGAAACAGAAACAGCGCCCACCAGACCGCCAGACACTTCCTCTTCATGTTTCCCAGTTGACTCTGTGACAGACAGGTGTCACTTCCCCACCTCCTCGGTGCACTGTGTCCTGTTCCTGGGATTTGGGGAGTTGTGGGGCTCGTGCTGATGAACTATTTGTCTTCCACATTTGCTGATAATCTGTGAGGACTCAGTAACTATTAAGTCATTTATTGAGCAATGCGTTCAATCAAACAACTAGTAAGCAGATTGACCGTAGGGCTGCCAAGTCCACACACTTCTCATGATGACCACTTTTTCTTCTAGCATTTGCCCTTCTTCCATAGCCAGTCAACAGCGTCAGGTTGAGCCTGATGTCAAGTTTCGAGACCTCCTTTGAATCTGGAGAGGTGGCAATCGTTAACTATGTGGGTCATAGTCTGTCTGTAGCTGCAGGGGCAGTTCGGGTCGTCTCTGGCTCCCCAGCGATGGAACATAGCGGCGCACCGGCCATGGCCTGTTCGATAGCGATTGAGGAGGGCCCAATCATAACGTGCTAGGTCAAAGCCGGGTTGACGCTTGCAGGGGTCTGTGATGAGTTGTTTGTTCTTTACCTCAGCTGACTGTCAACTCTGTTTCCAAGAGTCTGAAACAGAGAAGTTCAGTGTAGGCGTAGGGGACCAGATTGGGTGATGAGACATCAAGCGTTGGACAGGGTGGGTGAAGATATCCGCGTATATTGGCAGGTCCGGTTGAGCGTAGACGTGGGAAATGAACTTAGATGATGCTGCATCCCGACGAATATCTGGCGGGGTGATGTTGCTAAGAACTGGCAGCCATGGAACCGGGGTGGAATGGATGGTTCCAGAAATTATCCTCATGGAGGAATATAATTTGGAATCGACCAAGTGGACATTTGGGCTACGGAACCATACTGGGGCACAGTATTCTGCAGTGGAATAGCATAATGCCAGAGATGATGATCGTAGTGTGAAAGCGCTCGCATCCCATGAGGAGCTGGCCAGTCTTGCAATGATGTGATTCCTCGCGCCCACCTTTGCTGCAGTTTTTATGAGATGTTCGTGAAATGACAGAGTGCGATCAAGAGTAACGCCAAGATAGATTGGCTGGGCTTCATGCCGGATTCTCGTATCGTCAAGCTGCACATTAAGCTCACGTGAGGCTGAGACATGGTGTAGATGGAAAA
This sequence comes from Erinaceus europaeus, assembly GCF_950295315.1. NCBI lineage: Eukaryota > Metazoa > Chordata > Mammalia > Eulipotyphla > Erinaceidae > Erinaceus > Erinaceus europaeus. Next base: position 6,436,042 of record NC_080171.1, read on the forward strand.
CAGATGATATCGTTTTTGCAGTGCTAGGGATTAGTCGCCATTTTTTACAGTAATCAGATATCAGAGACATGTCTTTCGTGTTTCCTCGAGGATGTTGAACTTGGATGCCTGAGTTGCAAAGTAAATGTCATCAGCATAGATGAACTTCCTTGAAGAAGTTTCTGGGAGGTCATTGATGTAAATATTAAATAGCGTAGGAGCCAGAACAGAGCCCTGGGGGAGGCCACTTGAGACAGGTCTCCATCTGCTAGACTTGTCACCCAGATGCACCCGGAATCTTCTGTTTTGGAGAAGAAACAATATAGTGTTGGCCACCCATGGAGGCAGGCATCTTGAGATCTTGACTAGGAGACCACGGTGCCAGACCATGTCATAGGCTGCTGTGAGATCAACAAAGATAGCACCCGTCTTTAAATTCTTCTGGAATCCATTTTCAGTGTAAGTTGAGAGGGCCAGGGCTTGTTCGCAGGTAGATCTTCCTGGGCGGAAACCAGCTTGGGAGGGTGATAGGAATTTCTCTGTAAGATGAGATGTAAGACAGATGCCTGCAGCCCTGCATCACCACTCATGAAGCCTTCCCCCTGCAGGTGGGGACCAGAGGCTTGAACCTGGGTCCTTGAACACTGTAATGTGAGCACCTAACTAGGAGCAATACCACCTGCCCCCTACCCCTCCATTTTATACATTTTCAATATGTTCCTCTCTCTCCAGATTTTTTTCCACAGTATTTATGACTTTCCAATAGATAACATAATCTACTTATTTCATATGCCTTTTATCCCTTCCAGTCAATTCCAGGAAGAAGGATTTTTGGTCTGTTTTATGCACAAATGTATCCCCTGTAGTTGGCCTTTCATATTTGCTGAGTGAAATCCCTGTTGCTCGAGTATTTCAATTCAGCATGGTGCCTCATTTAGCAAATTAATCCAGCAGCCAAAAATAATTTGAACCTTTCATTGTGCCCCTAAAACATTAAGGGAGACTGCAATCTTAACCCAGGCAAAATTGAAAGCATCTTTTCTGTTTCTCTGTAGTGCTGGGATTCTGGCAGGTGGTGCCTCTAAAAACCCTCACTTTCCACATCCCTTCCTGAAGCTGGCCCAGGTTCCCGGAACAGAGACCCTTCACTTTCTTTCCTTGTGGGCCACAGACATGCACAGCCTTGCTGTCACCAAACATCACCAAACATCTGTTTCCACCACTGCTGAGTCCCAGGAGGATGGCAGGGGGACTCTGAAACCCCCCCCCCTCGCTCTCTGCAGATGGAAGTGGCGTGAGTCCTCAGTGAGGCAAGGTTCTCTCTGTTGGTCTGCTTCTAAACTCTGCTTATAAGACCTTCTGTTTTGATCATCACATTAGGTTCGTTTTTATTGCTTAACACTGTGGTCTATTTACATAATCATTGTTTTCATTGGTTTAATCCCCACTGGTTACCGCTTTTTCCTTCTCCCCACCCCCTATCCTACTTACTTCCTCTTCCTGACACTTCCGCCTCAGGAGATATAAAAGACAGGGCTTTCTAATGAAGAGAGACTAGATTAGATTGTTGAACTGCATCCCCACTCGTCAATAAAGATTGAACTGCGTTCCCAGCTCAGCCATGAGTCCCTGGTCATCTGTCTCCCACCTGGGAAGCTAGCTCAGCATCTGGTGCCCTAACTGGGACCGGCATCTCTCATTCCGGGTGATGCCCCCAAGGCAACTGTAGTTAAGTTTCGCTTTGTTGCTTTTTTCGGTGACGACTTTGTCCATTTGCTACCAGTGCTACTTGAGAGTGAAAACAAACCCAAAGGAGACAGAATCACTCATCAGAAGTATCTGTATGCACCTACATTCATAGCAGCTGTTTGTAATTGCCAGAACCTGGAAGCAACCCAGATGTCCAATATCAGATGAGTGGTTAAAAAAAAAAGTGTTGTATATATACACACAATGGAATATTAATCAGTTGTTAAAATTGATGAGGTTGTCTCCTTTGCAGCCTCTTGGGTGAAATTCAAGGACACCATGTTGAGTGAGATAAGCCAAACCAAAAAAAAAAAAAAAGAATGATGAATACCAACTGATCTCACTTATTAGCTGGAATTAATAAAGGAGGGATGAACAGGGAAGGAGAGCACAGAATGAAACATGGACTAGACATGGCGTGTTACACCAAAGCAAAGGATTCTGGGAAGGGAGGGGGAGGGTGGATATATATATATATATATGTTAGATAATGAAATTATATGTATATGTAAATGATTTCACTATAAAGCATTAAACCCCTCAATAAAAAGAAGAGAAGAGGAAGGGGAGGGGGAGGGGGAGGGGAGGGGAAGGGAAAGGAAGGCCAGGGCCAATATTTTCTCAAGGTGCCACTGTGTATATTAGTTGAGGCACTTGCCAGATATTGCTGACTCGCCAACAGCAGTTGGGTGAGAAGCAGAGAGCTCCCTTCCCTCTCCATTCTGGTTGGAGGGAGAACCTTTATCTTGCCGTCAAGGCTGGAGGCCTGGGGTTGTACAGGTCACTGAGTCACAGCTGGGCCTTTACTCTGGCACTCCAGTGCTCCAGAGAAAAGTGTGTTCTCGGGAGTAGTCAGGCTACTTCACTCTTGGTCTTAGAGGCGAATCTTCTCAGCGGATGCCCAGCAATGGACTTAAAGGAACAGACGACCTTCGGGGGGGGGGGGTTTCAAGAGAAAAATGGTGGCAGGGCCTCAGAATTTCTGCCCTTGAGCCAGGGATGTCGAATGCAGGAGCCGGAGTGGCCTCCAGAGCCATGACTGGAGGAGAGAGACTATAACAGCGAGCAAAGACAAGTCCAGCACCAGCAATTCCATGGGCACTGGGGATGCAGAGAGGGCCAGCCAGTGACTTGTGACAGAATTACCCGGCTTAAACCAGGCCTGCCTCTCACAACTCTAAGCATGGGAAGCGTACACGGATAGAGGCCAAGAAGCAGAGAAGGAGACAGGAGGAGGCTGGGGACACCACAGAGTACCCCAACACTCTCTCAGATCCCCCCCTGTCCATGATGCTCCTGTGTGGTGACCAGGGCTCTTGAAACAGGGTCTTTGCCTATGGAAAAGCATGGCCTCTACCAGGTGAGACCAGGTAACTATTAAATCAGCTTCAAAGAATACACTCTGCTTGTATTCATACATATTTTAACCCAATCAAAAATTAACAGCACAGAGATGACACAGACTCCTGTGCTAAATATGAATGAGCATGGGCCCTGGGTCAGATCGATGGGGTTTACAGATAATGGTATTTATATACTTTCCTCACATTTGGGAGCTACTCTGCCCTGATCCAGCTTTCTAGGCCTATTCTCAACTCTGACACCATCTCCTCAGACAATACTTTTAGTCCACCTGCATATTAACTGTCAGGCTCAGGCAAAAATTACTAAAGACATGGGCCCCTTGGAACATACCTACAATAGACTTCCTAGCTTCTTCCCACATGAAGACCCCTAGTTTCATCTGCTTTATTCCTATCTTTGGGTTCCTGATTATTAAACAATTTGTCCTGCTTTATATCTTACCACCTTTCAGCCACCAAGTTGCAGATGCTACCATGACACCAACTTGACTTCCCTGAGCAGACCACCTAACCAATATGTCCTGAAACCTCACCTCTCAAGAGCCCTGCTCCACTAAGGAAAGATAGAAACAGGCTGGGGATGTGGATCCACCTGCCAACACCCATGTCCAGTGGACAGAAGCCAGATCTTCCACCTTCTGCTCCCCACAAAGAATTTGGGTCCAGACTCCCAGAGGGATAAAGAATAAGGAAGCTTCCAATGGAGGGGATGCGACATGGAACTCTGGTGGTGGGAACTGTGTGGAACTGTATCCCTGTTATCTTACAATCTTATTAATCATCATTAAATCACTAATAAAAAATTAAAATAAGTTAACAACCAAACCCAAATCACAGTACCTTGGAAAAATAAAAGAATGTCTGATTTTACTTTTGTTATTTCCAAAAACTCTACCTAGCAATTTGGGATTGTGGGATTCCAGAGAGCACAATTTTAAATCCTTTGTCCTCAGTCAGACTGACCTTCCAAAAAAATGAGTGGGCACACTTTCTGTCCCCCAAGCAGCCGTAGCAGAGAGATAGATCAAAGCAGTGTGAACCAGGCCTCATTACCAGAGCTCTGAGGCCCAAAGTGGGTCTCCCAGAGAGCCTGTGTGGACTTGTAAATAGACACAGTAAAAGACCAGATAATGTGTGCGATTGGAGGGGGAAACTCAAAGGCAGTTCTAGTGATGCACAGACAACCACTTAGAGAGAGAGAGAGAGAGTTGGGCGGTAGCACAGCGGGTTAAGAGCAGGTGGCACAAAGTGCAAGGACTGGCTGAAGGATCCTGGTTCGAACCCCCGGCTCCCCACCTGCAGGGGAGTCGCTTCACAGGTGGTGAAGCAGGTCTGCAGGTGTCTATCTTTCTCTCCCCCTCTCTGTCTTCCCCTTCTCTCTCCATTTCTCTCTGTCCTATCCAACAATGATGACATCAATAACAGCAACAATAATAACTAACTAACAACAACAATAATAATAATAATAACTACAACAATAAAGAACAAGGGCAACAAAAAGGGAAAATGAATAAATAAATATGTTTTTTTTAAAGTACCATCAAAAAGAAAGATGTTTGAAGTCCTCAGCAAAAGAAGGTTTTTCAATTTTGTACATTTGTGGAAGGGTTGTTTTATAATTTGGGCAGGAAGATTTATTGTTTACACACACACACACACACACACACACACACACACAGGAAAACCGACTGCCAAGAACATGATGTCAAGTGATTGTTACATCTTGCCTCCTCTGAGGCAAGAACATGTTGCTAACTTGATCGAGAAGGAATGCAACAGAGTGGCCAAAAAGAATAAAAGGAAGATTCCAGGCCAGATTCTGATCCCGTGACAGGTTGTGAGTTTTGACCAAGGCCAAGCTGAGAGCCAGGCAGCTGGCTAGGCTGGGCCCCAGGGTTCTGCTGCCCCCTGTCTGTGAGTGAGCCTGACCCCTGGCCCTGCGAGCTGTCAGGGAGCTCCTGACTGCCACAGAAGTGGCTCTTCAGAAGGAATACAGGAAGAAGGTCAGACTCCCTTGTGTTTAGCCCTGTCCTCCAGGAAGCTCAGAGAATCCCTGGCCTAAGCCAGCTTGGATAATTACATTTCAGCTGACCAGCTTCTCCTGTCGTTTCCCCTGAGACAGAGATATTTTCCTGTTTCATGGCTGCTGTGGCCCAGAACACAGATACTTCTATGATTGGACAGCTGAGGCTTATTTCATTAAAAAGAAAATGCTCTGGGCCAGGAGGTGGCACATCCGCTTAAATGCATAAGTTACCAGGCACAAAGATCAGGGTTAAAGTCCCCAGTCCTGGCCTGCAGGAGGGAAGCTTCAGTCAGAGTAAAACAGTGCTATGGGCATTTCTCTCTTTGTCCTCTCTCCCTCTCTCTTTTAATGTTTTTTTTACTATTATCTTTATTAATTTGCTAGAGACAGCCAGATATCAAGAGGAAAGTGGGAGATAGAAAGGGAGGGAGACAGAAAGTCATCTACAGACCTGCTTCACCCCACTGTGAAGCTTTTCCCTGCAGGTGGGGATCGGGGGTTCGAACATGGGCCCTTGCACATTGTAACATGTGTGCTCAACCAAGTGTGCCATCATCCAACCTCTCTCCCCCCCTCTTTCCTTCTCTCTCTCTCTCTCTGTCTGTCTCCATGGACTCAGTGCCAGCAATTTGAATCCTGGTAGCCAATTTTTCCATGTTATTAGATAGGACAGAGAGAAATTGAGAGAGGCAGGGGAGAGAGATAGACAGAGACCTGAGACCTGCTTCACCTGTTGTAAAGCTTTCCCCTGCAGGTGGGGATTGGGGACTCGAACATGGGCCCTTGCACATTGTAACATGTTCTCTCTCTCTCTCTCTCTCTGTCTGTCTCCATGGACTCAGTGCCAGCAATTTGAATCCTGGTAGCCACTTTTTCCATGTTATTAGATAGGACAGAGAGAAATTGAGAGAGGCAGGGGAGATAGATAGACAGACAGAAAGATAGACAGACAGATTGCCAGGAGCCATTTCTCTGCTTGATAGATGATAAGCTTTGAGACAACAGAACCCCTCAAGACAAGTGTTAATTCCCCCCTGGGCAGGCCATTTCCCCTTAGGTAAGCCATTTATCAGTAATCAAGTGAGTCAACACAAGTGAGTCAACACACAGCTTGGTTCCCGCCATTTGTTGCAAGGAACATTCTGCTTTGAAGTTTGCTCCCCCTCCCCCCTCCTCCAGCATTCCCTCTCCTTCCCCAAAGCCTTATAATGCCTGTGTTCACAATAAAATTTTACAGCTTGATCAGAAACCTGTCTTGCTGTCATTCTTCGTGTCTCGTGTCCCTATCATTTCAGGTCTCATTGGGTTCCTAGCCCCTGCTCACCGCCCTGCTGGTCGGGGCATTCTGGCGCCCAACGTGGGGCGAAGAAGCCTTCTGGACCTAGAAACTCCGCTGATCAAGAGGGTAGGCCTACCCAAATTCACAGAGTCACTGCGGCCCGAGGGGCGTAACGCAAAGACTCGCATAGATCACCACGGAGATACCCGACCATGAGTCGCATCTGGAGGAGAGTGTCACAGTGGCTGAGGTAAGCAAAACCATGGGACATGAATTTAGCAAACAAGATTTATTTATTAAAGGACTCAAGGAGTCACTCAAGACATGAGGAACTAGGGTCAAAAAGAAAGAATTAAAGAAGTTTTTAGATTATATTGGAAATATTTGCCCCTGGTTCCCCCAGGAAGGCACTATAGATGAGAAGCATTGGAGAAGAATTGGTGACTGTCTTAACGATCACTATCAGTCTTTTGGTCCTAAACGTGTACCTGTTTCTGCCTTTTGTTACTGAAATTTAATTAATGATATCTTAAAAATTTATAATAACCACCCTGATATTAAAACCTTATTACAGAGGGTGAAAAGGTCCTCCAGCAACTTTCTAGTCTGCCGTCCAGGACAAAGTCCCCATCCCCATGCCCTTCTGTGATTATTGACCTTGATCCCCCAGTACCCAGTCAAAATAAAAGCCTCCCTACACCACCGCCCCTCCATTTTGTGCTCCGGTCCTTGACTTGGCCAATAATACTGATTATACCACTTTCTTTAAAACTGTAAAATGTACCTTAGCCCAGAAAAAAAATTTCAAAGATTTTTCTCTGCGTGGCGGCAGTAAACTAAGCCCGCCTGTTCCACCCGCACAGCCAATCACGGCACAGAGCTACTGCTCCACAGATTGGCAAAGACTGCAGTCAATCATTCCTTAGCCACTAACGCCCCTCCTGGGGGGGTAGATAGCCTGAGAGTTAGGAATCCGAAAGCGATTTTTCAAAGGGAAAATTTTTCTGTTCACCAAGAATGTATGTTTTAAGTCTGTGCTAACCTTGTTTTCATTAATGTGAGTTAACCCCTAAGTAACTAAAGTTTGTTTTAAGTTTTAAATAAGATTTAGTTAAGCTAAATGTGGTTTTAAAGATCCCAACTCATAGAGTTGGCACACCTTTACCAAAGTAAAATATAAGACAGTTTCGTCCTTCTGATAGATAATATCAACATCAATTCATTAGTTAAAAGATTTTCTGAGATATCTAGGCATGGTAAAATGCCTCTATAGTCTCTCTCACTCTTGTAAAAATTGTAAATCTTACCAGCACCTCAATACCAACTGCCACTGTTTGTTAATTTAATTCCATGCTTGAACTGACTTTCTAATAACCCAGTCAGTGTAGAGCAGTGGCCTTGCCAGGAAAAAAAGGGTTAAACATATTCCTGGCCTGATAAAAAATTTTTATTCAACAGATGTGATTCAACAAAATTATTTAGTGTAAAATGGTCATCTAAAAGAAATGTTAACAGTAAAAATTTATTTTAACATTTCAGCTATAAGGTTTATGTTAGCTTTTTAAGTTACCTATCCCAATCAAAGTGAAAGATCAATTAAGTTGTGTACCCACCCTTGTTCATAGCTGCCCTAAGGGTGTGATAGCTTTGTGATAGACAAAGATCCTAACAAACAAAGTTTAACATTTTACTTAAAATTGTTTTTAAGACTGGCTTGGGTTAGTAAAAGATAACACAATGGTTATGTTAATTATTTACATGCCAGAGGCTTTTGCTCTGGTTTTCTTCTTTATATCTTTCTGCTTTTAAAAATTATCTGGTTTGTTTTAAGACACTGCCAGAGGTTTATTCTTGATAAATTAAGGTAATAGATGGTGTTTTTGGTCTGATAGAAGATTTGTTTTGACAAATCCTGATTTAACAAAATTAATATTTTGAACATTTAAGTTATGAGGTTTTATTTTAGCCTTTTAAGTTGCCATATTAGATTTCTAAGGAACAAAATCTATTAAGAGTTTTATATCTATGCTTATTCATGATAGTCTTGTGATGAGTAAAGATCTTAGTAAACTAAAGGTATAATATTGTGCTTAAACTGTCTAATCAGTTTAAAATAATGCTAAAAATGGTAAATATTTTATCATGTCAACACATTAGGTATTGACTTTCTATAACATATTGGTATATTCTAATAAAGAGCCTTCTAAAATCACAGAAAAAAACTCAAGCCAATTCTAACCATTAGATCATCAATTAACTTGGTACAAGTTCTCTCCCTAAGTAAATAATAATAGGTACATCTGCACATGAAGAACTGACTGCTCATATGGTCAATATTTAAAACTAAACATTTTTAATTTTTTATTTATGGGTGTGTGATGACTCCTAAAGTCACTCATATCCTAAAATTTTTCTCATTTTTTTACAAGCCTTTTAAAATTGTAACGCTTGACCTGCCATAGTGAGAGCACTTTACTGGCTCCTGCATTGTTTAATTAAGAGCCTGCTATTCAGACTTTTAAAATTAATCTCCATTGATAAAAGCCAATGCTCTCTGACAGACTGATGTAATTCACCTGCCCATGTTTAGTAAACAAAAACATTTTTTTCTCTCAGTTGATATTTTTTCTAAATTTATGTGGGCTACAGCTCAAACAAGAAAAACTAAAACCCTTAAGCTTAATTAATAAAAAAAAAGAAGGGGAATGCACCCCCCAGTATTCAGTTGGCTAAAGTGTCAATGAAGTAACATACTAAACCTTCTTAATATTTACAAAAATTCTAATTGTCCATTTATTGTATCTCATTGACAAAGCCACCCACTTTTCCAGTCACAGAGACATATTCTTTTTCTCTTTTTTCAACACTGGATGTCCATGTTTGTTTTCCTTTTATTATGGTGGATGACATTGCTCTTGCAAAATCCACAGAGTCCCTGTTGGCAAGTCCTTACCACAAAGGACACCATGGCAGTATACACTCCAGCTAACCTCACCAGCTTATCCAAGTCTTCTCTTTCTGCTGACCTACCACTGCTGACTTCATCTTTGCATGTTTACTGACTGCTCACTTTTCTCAAAATATTCCTCGATGTTCAAGGAATCTCACCTTAACTTCTAATGTATATGTACCTCTTCTGTGTTTTGGTACAACACCATCCTATATTTTCATGTCAATTCTTCTCTACCTGGTCCTTGCCTCCTAGTTTTGCTTGTTCCACAGCTGACCCTCTATGAAGAAGAAAAATTTCATCAGTTGGCACTGACTAGAAGACCAGATGTGCTGTGTTTCTTCCCCTGGACATCACATCCACTGACTGCTTCCCTTAGACTTGCTGGTGGCACGCTAGGACACTCTATATATTCCTCTGATGAATTTTCTAACAAATTACAACAGGTTATAGACTCCACCACAAATAGTCTTGAATCACTACAGAGCCCCTTATGGGACCCTTATTAGTCTTTTGTTAATGATTACCTTAGGACCCTTTATTTTTAATAAGATTACTGATTTTATAAAACGGCAGATTGACTCCTTGGCATCAAAACCTTTGCAAATACATTATCACAGACTTGATTTGGCTGACAGAGGCCTGGCTGAACCTGAGGATGACAGACCCCCTTTTCGGATGGCATAAAACTCAGAATTATGCATCGAGACATCCAACCTTGGCAGGGCAAGGATACCAGTAAGGGGTGCAAGGCAAAGCACTGCAGGGGGAGGACCCTATCGTCTGCCTCTGAGTCCCCCGTGAAGCAAACCTGATTTGCATGGAGGTTGGTGTCAGCAACAAAAATTGTTTCCCTAGAAACTGTGGCTCTGCCTCCCCTCCCCAAAAAGACACCTAGAGCCTTATAAGATGCAGGAAGGTTGGTTTTGCACCCACCCCGTGGGAGGAATCGGGTCAATGCTTCACCCCTTTGGTTATGTCCACCAAACCTGCTGTTAGGATCTCCACTCCTCACCCCCAATTTCCAGCCTCAATTTAAAATTATAACAAAGGGAGGATATGCCAGGAGCCATTTCTCTGCTTGATAGATGATAAGCTTTGAGACAACAGAACCCCTCAAGACAAGTGTTAATTCCCCCCTGGGCAGGCCATTTCCCCTTAGGTAAACCATTTATCAGTAATCAAGTGAGTCAACACTAGTGAGTCAACACACAGCTTGGTTTCCACCATTTGTTGCAAGGAACATTCCGCTTTGAAGATTGCTCTCCCTCCCCCTCCTCCAGCATTCCCTCTCCTTCCCCAAAGCCTTATAATGCCTGTGTTCACAATAAAATTTTACAGCTTGATCAGAAACCTGTCTTGCTGTCATTCTTTGTGTCTCGTGTCCCTATCATTTCAGGTCTCATTGGCTTCCTAGCCCCTGTTCACCGCCCTGCTGGTCGGGGCAACAGATAGACAGACAGACAGACAGACAACACAGACACAGACAGAGACCTGAGACCTGCTTCACCAATTGTGAAGCAAACAACCCGTCTCCAAAAAACCAGATCCTTCTGCTGGTCCTGCACCTCCTACTATGTGTGTTTAACCAGGTTAGCCACCACTTGGCCCACCCACCTCCTTCTCTATCCCCCTTCCCTCTCAGTTTCTCTTTGTCTCATAGATTTAAATAAATACACAAATAAAGAAGTACATTTTCAAAAAGAAAATCCCTCCTGTAATGGCACTGTCTTACTGCCTCCTGTAAGGGCACTGTGATACTCCCTCCTGTAATAGCACTGTGTTACTCCTGTAATAGCACTGTCTTACTCCCTCCTGTAATAGCACTCTCTTACTCCCTCCTGTAATGGCACTGTCTTACTCCCTCCTGTAATAGCACTCTCTTACTCCCTCCTGTAATAGCACTGTCTTACTCCCTCCTGTAATAGCACTCTCTTACTCCCTCCTGTAATAGCACTCTCCTATTCCCTCCTGTAATGGCACTGTCTTACTCCCTCCTGTAATAGCACTGTCTTACTCCCTCCTGTAATGGCACTGTCTTACTCCCTCCTGTAATGGCACTGTCTTACTCCCTCCTGTAATGGCACTGTCTTACTCCCTCCTGTAATGGCACTGTCTTACTCCCTCCTGTAATGGCACTCTCTTACTCCCTCCTGTAATGGCACTGTCTTACTGCCTCCTGTAAGGGCACTGTCTTACTCCCTCCTGTAATGGCACTCTCTTACTCCCTCCTGTAATGGTACTGTCTTACTCCCTCCTGTAATGGCACTGTCTTACTCCCTCCTGTAATAGCACTGTCTTACTCCCTCCTGTAATGGCACTCTCTTATTCCCTCCTGTAACGGCACTGTCTTACTCCCTCCTGTAATAGCACTGTCTTACTCCCTCCTCTAATGGCACTGTCTTACTCCCTCCTGTAATGGCACTGTCTTACTCCCTCCTGTAATGGCACTCTCTTACTCCCTCCTGTAATGGCACTCTCTTACTCCCTCCTGTAATGGCACTCTCTTACTCCCTCCTGTAATGGCACTGTCTTACTCCCTCCTGTAATGGCACTGTCTTACTCCCTCCTGTAAGGGCGCTGTCTTACTCCCTCCTCTAATGGCACTGTCTTACTCCCTCCTGTAATGGCACTGTCTTACTCCCTCCTGTAATGGCACTGTCTTACTCCCTCCTGTAAGGGCACTGTGTTACTCCCCCCTGTAATGGCACTGTGTTACTCTCTCCTGTAATAGCATTGTCTTACTCCCTCCTGTAATGGCACTCTCTTACTCCCTCCTGTAATAGCACTGTCTTACTCCCTCCTGTAATAGCACTCTCTTACTCCCTCAGCAAACATGTGTGGAGCAGAGCAACTGCCAAGTGCTACTTGGGTGCTGGGCTGAGTGGGGAACCCTTGAAGAAGCTCAGGGCCTAATTGCAAACTCACCACTATGAGTAGCAGAACACTCTACAAGGGTGACTGGAAGCAAAAAAAGAGGTTCCAACTCTCCTTAAAAGGTCCAGGGCCATTCTCAGCGTCCTTAGCATTGAAGCTGAGCTGGGAAATGGAGCCTCAGCCAGCGGGGAATGCAGAGCATGCCAGGCTGGGGCTGAGTACTTGTGCAACACCAGGAGGGGAGCAAGGTCTCATCGCTGAGAGACAAGAAGGCTGGCACAAGCAGATGGCCTGAGAGAGGGGCTTTGGGTAAACTCAGGAGGCTGGTAACAGTCTCTGGTGAGAGTGTGAGGAGCCTTGGAATTCACAGGAACGAATTTATTCCTAGTGTTTGGAAATTGTAAACAGTGCAGCCCAGTCGCTGATCCACATAGGTCTGAGAAAAGCCAGTCAACCCACCAGGCAGAGGACCTCACCAATGTGTTGGAGTCCCATCTCCCCAGAGCCCTGCCCCACTAGGGAAGGAGAGAGACAGGCTGGGAGTGTGGATCCACCTGTCAACACTAATGTTCAGAGAGAAGCAATGACAGAAGCAGACCTCCCACCTTCTGCACCCCACAATGACCCTGGGTCCATGCTCCCAGAGGGTACTGCCAGTCCCTGTTCAAGGTGCCATTTGCTGGGCTGGGCAGGCTTCACGGACGGTAGAGAGACGACCAGGGACTCACGGCTGAGCCAGGAAGCAGTATCTAGTTTATTAACCAGATACATTGCCTTCTATGCATCTCTTCACCGGATGTGACAAGGGAAAGGAAATGACTAGGAAAGGGGGCGGAGCAAAAAAAGAGCATGAACAGAACATAGGAAGCTTCCATCTAACCACTGGGGATTAAACCAATACCCTGCAGGCAGGGTGGGACCCAGGTAAAACAGTGATTATGTAAATAGTCCACAGCCTCAAGCAATGTAACAGAAGGGGTCTTAGAAGCAGAATTTAGAAGCAGACCAACAGGATAAAGAATAGAGATGCCTCTAGTGGAGGGGATGGGATACAGAACTGTGTGTGGGGAATGTGTGGGATTGTACCCCTCTTATCCTATGGATTTGTTGATATTTTCTATTTTTTATTTTATAAATAAAGAAAAGAAAGGAAGAGAAAAGAGAAGAAAAGAAAGGAAAATGCAAGACAGTGGACAGCTATATAAAGAAGAGTGGTGGTGGGGCCCAAAGATCAGAAACAGAAATGTGCTCCCATCACACTGAGTATAATGATGGGAGGCTTCCTGGAAGGGGAGGCAAAGCAGAGAGTGCAGCAGGCAGATGTAAACATTTAGAGAAGGAACACAGCAAGGTCTTAGAACCTGACTGATGGAAAGTGAGTAGAAGAAGGCAGAGGAGGAGGCAGCTGGGGGGATGGCAGGACCCTTCCCTACCACGCCACAGCAGGAGACAGCTGGAAGCATACAGAGCCCGTCCATCTGGAGTACGCAATTCACGGAGTCATATTTCTAGCCAGTTCCCTGTGACGCCCCCACACCCCACCAGAACCTCTGCTTTAGGCTTGTGTGGGGGCTGCTCCCCCCAACCCCCCACCCCCTACCCACCCCCGCTGCTTGCTGTCAGATATTCTGTTGCTAAAAGGCCCATTATGGGTGGAGAAGACTAAAAACATTCCCTTTGCCAGCAGAATTCCCAAGGGCTCAGTTCTAACAAATTTGAATTTGGTGTCTGATTCTACTTTTCCCTTAAAGGACAAATTAAAAGAATAAATTTTAGCAGGTAGTGGTTAGGGAAATAGCTTGACTGGCAGAGCACTGGACTTTCATGGTCCTCTGACTTAAAATCTCTCCTTCCCTCCTCCCTTTCCTCCTGTGAAACCTTCTTTCCTTCATATGTAGTGACTAGAATAAGTCTTTAAAAAATGTGAAATGTAATCTGAAATAACAGACATGTTTAAATAAATAAATAAAATAATAGACATAGTTTACAACCTACTGAAATCTCTTTTAGTTCTATCCGTAACCCTAGAGCAGGATGTACTAATTAGGATCCTATTTCTTTTTTTATGCTTTTAAAAATATTTTTATTTATGTATTATTTTATTGGAAAGAGAGAAAAATTGAGAAGTAGGAGACACAGAAGGAGAGAGACACACCTGCAGTCCTGCTTCACCACTTGTGAAGCCTTCCCCCTGCAGGTGGGGACCAGGGGCTTGAACCTGGGTCCTTGTGCACTGTGATGTGTGTGCTTAACCAGGTGCACCACCACCTGGCCCCGATCCTATTTCTTAGACAAGGGAACTTTGGTACCAAAATGGTTAAAATTAACCCAAGGTTGAATTGCTACAAAATGGAAGATTATCAGACTCTCTGCAAATAGTAGAATACATCCTCTCTTTTATCATCTCACATTCTGTTCTAGTGGAATAGCCTAGCTTACCCTAAAACCAGAAATCCTCTACGTCCTATTATCTTATTAACCTACAGTGATTTCCTGAATCTGTTCCCAAAAATCTGCCAGCGCATAGCTGGCAACCACCGTGGAGTGTAATAATCATCGTTCAGCTTCTTAATAACTCTCATGCCTTGAACAGTCGAGAGAACTCAAGGGTCAAGTGGAAGACAATGCCCTGTAGTGCTATGAATATGTTTGAGGATTTTCTCCGCTGAGCCTGGGGGATACACGGGCATTCTCGGCATATTAGAGGGGAAGAGCCACTCACAACATCTGTTCCAACAACATCTCTAGACAGTACATGCAGGGGGCATGCTTAAAAGATAATTTCCAGAAAGCCCAAAACAATTGTTAAGATTTTTTTTTTGTTTTTTTGCCACTTCCAAAGCGGAAAGCACACAAAGCAAGCAGGCCCTGTTTCAGCTCTCTGTACCCACTCTGCTGGTGGTTATTTTAGCCCGTAGGTTATGTGTCTAAACTGAGAGGTTGAATGTGTCCGGTGAGATTACAGGACATCCAAAAATGTATGGCCTCTATTCCAGTGGATTTTAAAAGCTAGAATGCAAGGCTGCTTGAGGAAATGAGAGGACCATAACCTCCCTCCTCCTCCAACCTCTGCCCCTCTCCTCCCTCTCCCCGTCTCTGTCCCCCCACCTCTCCCCCTCCTCCTGCTGGAGAAGGGGAGAGGCAGCAGAAAGCAGGACATATACAGGCCTGCTTCCCCACTCGTGAAGATTCCCCCCTGCAGGCGTGGGGCTGGGGGCTGGGTACTTGCATCTGAGTCTTTGCACATAATGACCTGTGAGGACCTCTCTCTTCTGAGGACACAGGGTTAACTGAAGGTGTGTGGTCCGGGAGGTGGCACAGTGGATAATACACTGGATTCTCAACCATGAGGTCCTGAGCTCATCCCGGCAGCACGTGTACCAGAGTGATGTCTGGTTCTTTCTCTTACTCCTCTCTGTCTCTTTCTCATGAATAAATAAATTCTTTTTAAAAAAAAAAAAGGCGACAGATACATTTCCTCCTGATTAAAAAAAAAAAGTAATGATACAGAAAACTTCACAGTAATTATGCAAAAGACTTTATTTAATGCCTGAGATACCAAAGGCACCAGGCTCAATCCCAATCACCACTATAAACCAGAGCTGAGCACTGCTCTGGTTAAGAACAAGTAAAGAGGGACCCAGACAATGGTGTACCTGGCTGAGTGCACAAGGACCACCTTTCAGCCACCAAGTTGCAGATGCTACCATGATTCCATTCTGACCTTCCTGGGTAGATGCCCTCACCCATGTGTCCTGGAACCTCCCCTCCTCAGAGCCCTGCCCCACTAGGGAAAGACAGAGACAGGCTGGAGGTGTGGATCCACTTGCCAACACCCATGAAATACACTGAAAGCACCTAGAGAGCAGAGTGGGGGCCAGGCGGTGGCGCACTGGGTCAAGCACACAATAGTACAAAGAGTAAGAATTTGCCCAAAGATCCCGGTTCAAGCCCCAGCTCCCCACCTGCAGGGGGTTCACTTCACAAGCAGTGAAGCAGGCCTGCTTGGTGTCTCTCTTTCTCTATCTTCCCCTCCTCGCTCAATTTTTTTGTCCTATCAAAACATAAAAAAAATGGGAGTTGGGTGGAAGCGCAGTGGGTTAAGCGCATGTGGCGCAAAGTGCAAGGACTGGCATAAAGATCCTGGTTTGAGGCCCCGCTCCCCACCTGCCGGGGGGAGTCACTTCACAGGCGGTGAAGCAGATCAGCAGGTGTCTATCTTTCTCTCCCCCCCCTGTCTTCCCCTCCTCTCTCCATTTCTCTCTGTCCTGTCCAAGAACACCGACATCAATAATAACGACAACAATAAAACAACAAGGGAAACAAAAGGGAATAAATATAAAAAATAAGATAAATAAATAAATAAAAATGGCCTCCAGGAGCAGTGGATTCATAGTGCAGGCACAGAGTCCCAACAATGATCCTGGAGGCAAAAAATTAATAATAATAAGCAAAGTGTCCTACAGGTCGCAGAAATTGAGACTTTGGTGTCTCTCTGTTTCATAGAAGTATTTTTGAAAAGGTCAGGAAAGTAGCTTAGAATATATGTGCAAAACCCCCCAGTGCTATCTCAGCACCACATAACAATTTTAAAGCAAACCTTATAAACAGTGACTGTTGCCAATTGAGGTTACCAGTCTTGCCAGTTTCCTCACACCCTGACCTGAACGGGACTTTTCTGTCCCCTTTAGGAAGTGCATAGCTTCTAAGGGGAGCATCCTGTCTCTTCTAGGTTGCCAGCTGCATTTGAATGGAGTCCAGGCCCGAGATTGGACTTATCAGTTGCAATTTTTTATTTATAATAGTCAATCCATATCTGTAACCTTAGGAGAACTCCTGCAGTTTTTTTTTTTTTCCCCTTTTGTTGCCCTTGCTGTTTTTTTTTTTCATTCTTGTAGTAGTTATTATTATTGTTGTAGTTTATTGATGTCGACATTGTTGGATAGGACAGAGAGAAATGGAGAGAGGAGGGGAAGACAGAGAGGGGGAGAGAAAGATAGACACCTGCAGACCTGTTTCACTGCCTATGAAGTGACTCCCCTGCAGGTGGGGAGCCGGGGGCTCGAACCGGGATCCTTATAGTGGTCCTAGTGCTTTACGCCACGTGTGCTTAACCTGCTGGCTACCACCAGACTCCCTATTGTCAGGTTGCGTCATTGGGGAGAGAGAAGAGACCAGGAACTCGTGGTGGAGCGGGAACGCATATCTTTATTCACTGGGATACCCCAGAATTGGGTGAGAGCACAGCGGTTTAGGCCACATGGAGCTAGCAAAATGGCCGCCTCCCATTCTGCCCACCAGCCCTTCTCTGGGTCGGGTCAAGGAAGAGAAAAGAGAGAAGAGAGGGGGAAGAGAGGAGGAAGTGCAAACAGGAGTGACTTTTATAGGAGGATTCCAGAAGTGGCAAGTCGGGATGGGATTGGCTAGGAAAGGGGGTGGAGAGAGGCAAAAGGCATGTTGAGAATGTAGAAGCGTCCTTAGCAACTGCTGTGATGGTTTTAACTGAATTAGCACTACCCTGAGGGGATAACGTGGTGGGGATCTGTAAATAATGCTTGCATGGAAATACAGTGGTTTGTGTACCCTGCCAGTATTCAACCACATCTGCAGTTTCCCAACACCCTATCAGTTACAATTTGACACAATCAAGGATATAAAGACACCCTGAGGCAGATATTCCTTTTTTTTTTTTTTTCAAAAAAATCTTTTGATAAGGAAGTTCCTGCCCGGAGAATGAATCTTAGTCAAACTACTTTGGAGGACTTAAAATATGGTCTGTTGGGAGTCGGGCTGTAGTGCAGCGGGCTAAGCACAGGTGGCGCAAAGCACAAGGACCGGCATAAGGATCCCGGTTCGAACCCCGGCTCCCCACCTGCAGGGGAGTCGCTTCACAGGCGGTGAAGCAGGTCTGCAGGTGTCTATCTTTCTCTCCTCCTCTCTGTCTTCCCCTCCCTCTCTCCATTTCTCTCTGTCCTATCCAACAACAACAACAACAATAATAATAACTACAACAATAAAACAACAAGGGCAACAAAAGGGAATAAATAAATAAATATTAAAAAAAAGAAAAAATATATATGGTCTGTTATGAAGGTAGTCACCAAGCAGGAAGGAAGTTTGTGTCCTGAAAAACTACGTTAAGTAAGAGCTCTTGGCTCTCACCTTTACAGTAAAGATGAGCTTTGGCTCACTGGTGCACAGATTTTAATAGGTTTTCATTAACACAATCAACTAGCGACCAGAGATAGTCTTTTACTTATTTATTTATTGGCGCCACCATAGTTTCACACACACATTTAACCCCACTGCTCCTGTGCCGACAATTTTTTTTTAAGAGAGAAAAGTATCCCCGCACTGCTCTATTACCCATGAAACTGATGGTGGTGGAGCCAGTACTCCAGCCTAGGACCCTGTGGTGAGCAAGGTGCCTTAGCTGCCTGAGCTTCTTCACACCCCCTGGAAGTACATTTCAATGGAATGGAGACAGGATTGAAATAGCAAAAATACTCTAAAGGAAGATAAACTTCTTTTCCCATCTCTTGACTTTCCATTCTCTTTCTACAGGCAAGTGGGCATTCCCACTTCTACCTTCTCTCCACACCTGGTCTTACCTCAAACACAAACTAACAGCAATCAAGTCTCGAGTCTGCTAAGTCACAATATACGGATGTGACGTACTTGACTGGGGGGAGGGTATGAGTCAGGTCTGTCCACTTCTGGCCAGCCTCACCTCCTAACATTCCACAAGAATTGTCAAGACTTTACTGTTCTCAGCCTCTGACGGCTGCGTGAGCTGGTCACAAGTCTGTGAGTAGCGATCTGATTGGCTGGTCTAGTCAAATATATGTAAGCGGCATCAACAGATGCAGAGCGGGAGGTTTCAAGATGAAGCCATATCCTTTCAAAAACTTTTTATTTCTTCTACTTTAATGAGAAGAGAGAGAAAAGACCAGAGCCCTGCTCAGCTCTGGCTTATGGTGGTAGAGCTGGGGATTGAACCTGGAGCCTCGGAGCCTCAGGCAGGGGAATCTTTTGCATCCTGGTATCTCCTCAGCCCTAGCCATCTTCTTCAGAACAGTTTTTCCTAAGAGGTTTTCAAGGGAGAAAAGAATCAAGTGACGTCTGCATAGATGAACAGTTGTAATCAGTGTCCTATTTGGGGCAGTAATGTTTGGGTATATATATATATATGCAGCATCAGTCAAAACATCAGACTTTTGAACTCCTAACACAAGAAAAAAATAAAACAGAAAAATAATGCAATGCTCCACTGGCACTAAGTTATTTTAATAAATTTATCTCTATAGAGACAGGCTGGAAGTCTGAATCGACCTGCCAATGCCCATGTCCAGTGGAGAAGCAATCACAGAAGCCAGACCTCTCACCTTCTGCACCCCATGATGATCCTGGGCCCATGCTCCCAGAGGGATAAAGAATAGGGAAGCTTTCAAGGGAGGGGATGTGATAGGGAGTTCGGATGGTGGGAATTGTATCCTCTTATCCTATGGTCTTGTCGATATTTATTTTATAAATAAATTTAACTCTAATACAAGTATAAAACAAGATTCCTACCATTTCAACTACAGCTAAACCAAACTTCAAAAGTAAGGCAATGAGTTGTAACATGCTATGTGTGAAGCTCTTAGCTACAATAGTGTCTAACTCAATAGGGAACCCTTATTGCACGATTCTTTCTGTAACAAAAATTAAGGCTATGTGAGATCACTTGGTCACACACACAAAAAAAAATCAACAAGAAAATTAGTCTTTGTTGATGTTTACAGTTTGAAAAAAATAAAAAGCCTATTTCAGGGCCAGGTGGTGGCACACCTGGTTGAACGCACATGTTACAATGCACAAGGACCAGGGTTCAAACCTCCAGTTCCTACCTGTAGCAGGAAAACTTTACGAGTGGTGAAGCAGGGCTGCAGGTGTCTCTCTGTCTCTCTATCACTCCCTTCACTCTTGATTTCTGGCTCTCTCTATTCAATAAATAAATAAAGATAATAAGTTTTTTTAAAAGCCTATTTCTAACTTGAATGTGATTTGAATACTGCTAAACTATACATAGAATGTATGACGCATCCTCTCTGCCAGGTTCAGCCACAAAAATTTCAAGTTATAACTGGACCATCAAACTATAAAGTAAAGCTATAAGCTTGAACATTTAACAACTTTTCTTCTTCACTTTCCCCTGCATATGGAGCCAGTTTTAATGTTAGCATTCTTCATTCAAATGGACTATGATATTTTAGTTTGCTACTTCTTGGTTACTTTTGAATGTCTGAGGACAATGCGTATTAGAGCTTGGTATTTTCACACAAGGATAACTAATTTTAAACTTAAAATATGTAATTTGTGTGTGTGTGTATGTGTGTGTGTGTGTGTGTGTGTGTCTGAAAAACCTAGAGAGAGACCAGGTCCCATGAGATAGGACAATGTTCACATGTATCCATAAATTAGGCAAAATCTATTCCTGAAAGCAAAACTGCACAATAGTCTGCAGTGAGTCAACAAATGAAGCAAGCAAGTAGAAAGACCTAAAAAAGACACAATAAAGTTCCTAATGAAGTGGTCCGGGAGATGGTGCAGTGAATAAAACATTATATTCTCAACCATGAGGTCCTGAGTTCAGTCCCCGGCAGCACATGTACCAGAATGATGTCTGGTTCTCTCCTCCTATCTTTCTCATGAATAAATAAATTCTTTTTAAAAAGTGGTAAATAAAAAAAAAATACAAAAAAAAATTCCTAATGAAAATAATGTCTACTTAAACTTAGATACCCTCCTCACCTACTTCCTATGAACACTTCCCTCAGTCACTCCAAAGCTAAGCTTATCAAAACAAGGACTGCAAAAGCTGAATAAGGGCAAGAGACTGGCATACTTTAATGATGACTCTTTAGTCACTATCAGGCCACCCCATCAGCTGGGGCCCTATTCGGGGAGTCCTGAGATTCCCAAAGAGACATGATGGGCCTAGACCTTGAACCCCTCTCTCCATTGTTACTGGTCATCTCCACCAGGAACAACACAACAGACCCCTTTGTGGGCCCCCCATAGGACCTTGCCCTCAACTTGGATCAACAATGGTAGAGAATGTTCCATCCTCCGAAGGGAGGGTGGACAATATACTCTATGCTCCACTCAAGGAAGATGGGTCTCAAAACTGGGACACCTTGGAACGTTCCTACTCATGACCAGAGTATGAGCTCAGATCTACAGGGATGCAGAGGTCACATAGACCCCTAAGCTTAATATGGGCCCCAGATCACATCAAATTGATGGGGTTTACAATCAACAATATTTATATACCTTTCTCATATTTGGGAGCTATTCTCTCCCTGACACAGATTTCTAGCCCTTTTTCCAGCCATGACATCATCTTCCCAGACAATAACTTGGGTCCACCTGCATATCAGAGGTCAGGCTCAAGAAAAAACTAAGTACACTCATAGGCCCTTTGGAATATAACTAAAATAGGCCTACTATCTTCAAAATGGAGACCTCCCGAGTCTTCATTTGCACTATTCCAGCCTTTAGGTTCATGATTAGTCAACAATTTGTTGGGCTTTGTATGCTAACTCTCTTTTCAGCCACCAGGTTCCAGATGCTACCATGATGCCAAGCAGACTTCCCTGGGCAGATGACCCCACCAACGTGTCCTGGAGCCTCGCTTCCCCAGAGCCCCACCCCACTAGGGAAAGAGAGAGGCAGGCTGGGAGTATGGATCCACCTGTCAACACCCATGTTCAGTGGGGAAGCACTTACAGAGGCCAGACCTTCCACCTTCCCATAATGATCCTGGGTCCATGCTCCCAGAGGGATAAAGAATAGGAAAGCTACCAGGGGAGGGGATAGGATACGGAGTTCTGGTGGTGGGAATTGTGTGGAGTTGTACCTCTCTTATCCTATGGTTTTGTCAGTGTTTCCTTTTTATAAATAAAAATTTTAAAATAATAATAAAATAAAACAGAAACATATGAAAACTAGTTTGTTTGCTTTTTTATTGTGTAGAGACAGAGAAAAATGACAGGGAAAGGGGGATAGGGAGAGAGACCTGCAGCACTGCTCGAGCACTTGTGAAGCTTCCAGCCTACAGGAGAGGACCAGGGGCTTGAACCCGGATCCTTGTACATAGTAAATTGTGTGCTCCACCAACCCACAAAACTAGTGTGACACATTCACTAGATAACTGAGAGAAGAGGAACTGGTGAGTGTTTTAAACTGAAATTATCCTTTTGGTGGTTGGAGACACAGCCCCTGTGGACAAGGTGCCTGCACTGTCCCTGCTCAAATCCCAGTAGCAGACGGAAGGTGATACAGCAATGAAGGGAAAGCTACTGATCCCACTGATCGCTGGGAGGCCTCTGTCCTCTCCCTCTCTCTCTCTCTCTCTCTCTGCATCTCTATCTGAAAGAAAACGTGGACCAGAACAGTAAAATCATTCAAGAATACCCAGTTACACACACACACATACACACAGACACAGTATTAAGACCTTTTGTTGATTGACTAAGATGATATTATGCAGATCAACTGAATAAGGTAACAAAAAAGTTAATACTGGAATGCTGAGAACGATTCGATAGCAAAACAAGTGTGTCGTAAGGGAAGGGGTGGGCCACGCAAACCTCAAATAAGATGCAGAAAGCAATGGCCCCAGTGACTTATTAAAAATGACAACTCTCGATTTTCTTTTGAGAAAAAAGTTTAAGCGAGGAGTGCATGAAGTAAACTTAAGATTGAAACTCAGACCTCAGTTGGTAAGGTGCTATTCTTAAAAGAAAAATACCACTAGGAAAAAAAAATTAAATTTCAGATATGTAATTTAATGTGAGAAAAAAAATACAGTATCTATATCTGAAATATAAACTAGTCATTAGTTCTCATCCATAACATCAACTTATTTTTAATAAGTGCTCAAAATTAAACAGGAAATTATCTTTGAAAAAGTCTAGACTTTTTATAAATATAAAGTTGTAAAAACAGTGACAATAGAATCTTTTCGGTGTAACTTAGAAAACAACCAGTACATGATACCTCTGAACACTCAAGAACTTCACTGCAGACAGGAACTGGCTCCCTGGAACACAGAGGAGCTCTGTCTTGTTCTCACCTCCATGCCTTATAAGTCATCTTCTTTATTTCACATCATTCACATAGAAATAGTTAATGCCAATCGGACAGGTCGGTAAGAAAAAACACTTTTCTGCCTTCTGAAGCTCATCCGACCCATTCACTCCGTTTTCTTGGCCTGTTTCTTTGTTTCGCCCTCTGAGGCATCAGCTGTGTTTTTTGAGGTCGATGAACTGGCACCGTTCGCGGAGGGTTTCGTTTCGTGTTTCTTCTCACAAGATGAAAAATGCTGCTGCCAGCCAAAGAGCATCCGACTCAGAGTATCCTCCACGGGACCGAGCGACATGACGGGAGTGTCTGTCACCATCATGGCTACCTGGAAGAACAAAGGTCAGTGAGGCTTAAATGCAGGTCTGTTCCTCCAGACAGAGAGGAAAGTTCATCTTAGAAAAAGATTCAAAACACAGTGTTTTTCCGGAGGTGTAGCTGATGTGCTAACAGTCCGTGTGCTTCAGATGCGCAAGATTTGATATCCACGTGTGTCGTGCATGGCAAGGAATCACCACAGTAAATGCAGTCAACACCTTTCACCACATGTGATTTCAATAACAGCGTTTTCCTGAGATGAGAGCTTCTAGGACCTGCTGCTCTCAGCAGCTTCCCCGTAGGCACAGCTGCATCCTTCGCTACAGCCACAGCGCCCGCCCTGCACTGTTGTGACTCCTTTGGTGACATTAAGCTTGCACTTCTGACCCCAAAGCTCTAGAGGCTTTATCACCCCGACCCCGACCTCTCACCACTACCAAACTTCACTACGAGTCTGCTTGCTGTTTTTAAAGATCCACAGGTAAGTGCGACCAGACGCTCTTGGTTTTTCTCTTATCTCACTTACTCTACGGCCCCTTTGTCCAAGAGGCAAGATTTCTTTCCTTCTTACAGCTGAACAGTATTTCTGTGTGTAAAGCAAATGTCTCTATCCACTCAATCAATGGACACTTGTACACTTTCCATACACTGGCTATTATAAATGCAGCAATCAGCACAGAGGGTGGACATAGCTTTCTGACTTAAGATTTTCATTTTCTTGGGATAAATACCCAGAAAATGGAACAGCTGGATCTAAGAGCAGTTCTCTTTGATTTTTTTTTTTAAGATTTTATTTATGAGAAAGATAGGGGAGAGAGAGAAAGAACCAGACATCACTCTGGTACATGTGCTGCCAGGGACTGAACTCAGGACCTCATGCAGACCACGGCATAGTGCCTAGAGCTTTTCCGTATGCACGTGAGGAGCAATGGCTCGAACCCAGGGACTCGAGCACAGTAATGTGTCCACTCAACTGGGTGGGCTACCGCCTGGCCACCATTCATTCCATTTTGATGAGAAAAATACAAAGAAAGACCAGAGCACATTGCAGCTCTGGCTTATGGTGGCGCTGGGGGCTGAATCTGGGACCTGGGCGCCTCCGGCAGCAGTCTCTTGCAGAACCACTGTGCTGTCTTCCCGGCCCTTTGCTCATGGTTTCTAATGTCAGACGGACCATATTGTCAGCAATTTTGTTTGAACGACTCCAATCTTCTTAAATTTACTAAAACCTCTTTTGTGATTTAACATAAGCTCTATCTTAGACAAAGTTTCATGTGACCTTAATAAAAATGTCTATTGTCAGTTTGGGGCAGGGTGATCTGTTAAGTCCACTGGGTTTAACATTTGTTTTAAAGATTCTCAACTTAAATTTCCGCGTGCTAAATATAATGCCTTTCCATCTTTTTCTCTCGAAGCAGTGGGCCTCATACTTGTCTAATTCCACTGCGGCTGGGCGTTTTCATTCAGGTCCGAGGTAGAGAGAGGAAGATGGGGAAACCTCGCAGCACTAGTCCTCTGTCAGTGCAGCTCCCCTGCTGTGGTTGTCCATTCGATTCTCACGTGGTGCCAAGCCTTCACCTGGACTCTGGACCCTGGTAAGGTGTCTATCCTGCCGCATGAGCTATGCCCCAGCCCCTCTAATGTGTCTTTGGGTTCATCTTACAACTCTCTGGGTTTTCTGAATCTGGGTTATCTATTTCCTTCCCTTCAGAAAAGGGAAGCTGTCAGTCTTTATTTCTTCAAGTAATTTTTTTTGCTCCTTTCTCTCTCACTACTGTAAAATTCCCACAATATAAATGTTAGCTCGGGAGTCGGGCGGTAATGCAGCGGGTTAAGTGCATGTGGCGCAAAGCGCAAGGACTGGCGTAAGGATCCTGGTCTGAGCCCCTGGCTTGGCTCCCCACCTGCAGGGGAGTCACTTCACAAGTGGTGAAGCAGGTCTGCAGGTGTCTCTCATTCTCTCGCCCTCTCTGTCTTCCCCTCCTCTCTCCATTTCTCTCTGTCCTATCCAACAACGACATCAATAACAACAACAATAAAAACAACAAAAGCAACAAAAAGAGAATAAATATTTTTTAAATGTTAGCTCACTTGGTGTTGTCCTGTAAGTCCCTTGAGCTTGCTGTACTTTTAAAATATATATGTGTATTTTGCTTTTTTGTTTGAATTGAGCTGAGTCCCACTACCCTGTCTTTGAGTTCCCTAATTTTTTCTTCTGCCACATCTAGTCTTCTGTTGAAACCCTTTAGTAAATTTTTTTAATGTTTTTATGCTGATGATTCACTAGTCTTCTTTTTTAAAAGTAGGGGCTTTAAGAAAAAACTTTTTTATTTATTTATTTACTGGACAGAGACAGCCAGAATCAGAAGGTGGTACAGAGGGAAAGAGATACCTGTAGCCCTGCTTCACCACTTGTACAACTGTTCCCCTGCAGATGAGGACTGGGGGCTCGAACCCAGGTCCTCGTGCTCAACCAGCTGTGCATCACCTGGCCCCAGCATACATGCTTTACACAGAAAGGGAGAGGGAGACGTGAAAGACCCTAACACCACGCTCCCTTCAGTCCCATGGGGACTGGGCTTGACCCGGGGTCACGTGAGCTATTTCACCATCCCCCCCTCTGTTTACTTTTAAGTACAGTTATTATCTTCCTCAGCTCTGTGACTTCTGAGTAGTACTCATATTTTATATTTGCTTACAGAAGTTCTCACTATTTTCAAAATGTGTTCTAAACTTAATCTTTAGAAAAAGCAAACTAAGCTATCTGGAAAAATGCTCTGTGCTGGAAAAGATTGCTTCTCTCTCCCTTTTCTTTAAAGATTTTATTCATTTATTAGGGAGAAAGATAGGAGGAGAGCGAAAGAAAGAGTAAGACGTCACTCTGGTACATGTGCTGCCAGGGACTGAACTCAGGACTTCATTCTTGAGAGTCCAGTGCTTTATCCACTGCACCACCTCCCAGGCCACTCTTCTCCATATGTATTTATACTGAATTGATGGAAAAGAATATATATATATATATATATA
Source organism: Erinaceus europaeus (assembly GCF_950295315.1). Classification (NCBI taxonomy): domain Eukaryota; kingdom Metazoa; phylum Chordata; class Mammalia; order Eulipotyphla; family Erinaceidae; genus Erinaceus; species Erinaceus europaeus. The sequence goes on from NC_080171.1 coordinate 6,462,738, forward strand.
TATATATATAATTAATGGAAAAGAATTACATATAATTCAATAACAGTACAAAGTATACTGTGGGTTGCAAAATGAGCAGTATAACCACAGAATACATTTAGGAGTAAGAAGAAGTTAGATAGTATCTATAGTCTACACCAAGCGAATAGTAACAGACACCACCACGATGCACTTAACAAGTGCAGGAACTCTTGGGAATGTTTCTATCACCTCATCTTTACATTTAACTCAACAACTACTCTATTATTACTTCCATCATAAAGACGCAGAACCACAATTCTAACCAGTGAGGGATTTGTCCACGGTGAGTGAGAAAGCAGTCTGGAACACCCAGATCTGAAGTCCCATCACTAAATGAAGTTGTTCTCCCTCGTGCTGTAAAGTCACAGCTTTCCAGTGAAGTGCAGAATACTGCTACTATTAGAGACTGTCTACAGCCTCCGTCTTTTCATTTACATTCATGCATGAGCAAGATGCTGCGAGGTGAGGTGGACGTGTACAGCAATACGTAACGTTCCAGGGTATTTAGACTAATTCAGAAATCACACTGCTGCCAAAATGGATCTGGGAAAATGGACCTAGGATTAGAGCGATTCCCAGAGGTCCATGAATTTTCAAGTCAATTAATTCCTTCAGTGGATCTCACATAATGAATCAAACTAGAAAGGCTTTGGAAGCAAATTTCTACTAGAGATCCCTGGGATATAAGGTCTACTTGCTTGAGAAAAATGAACTCAAAAACAAATTCTTAACTGCAATACAGCCTACATGAGAAATTAGAGGCAAGACAGGTGTTCATCACAAGAGGAATAGTAAGAAAATGATAAAGGAAAAGATACAGTATATAACTGTCAGACAGACAGAAAATAAATAAATAGAAGGATAAATTTTTTTTCCTTTTTCTTTTACTAGAGTCCAGCTCAGCTCTGGCTCTGATTCATGCTGGAGACGGAACTGGAACTCTTGGTGTCTGTCAGGCATGAGAGACTGTTGCACTACCAATGTTATCTACCCAGCTCCGGAAAAATTCCTAAAACATCTTATTAAGTAAAAATGATACAGATATATACATAGGCAATGTACTATCTTTCCTATAAATTAAAAATGTATGTACACATATCATGAACACACACTAAATGCCACTGAATGGTACACTAAGATTTTATTTGTGACTATGACCTCAATAAAAGTAAACAAAGTAACATTTTAATCATTCTTAAGAAGTTTCCACCAGTCATAAGTAAACAGCTTATATCAGACTCAGTCTCTAACCAAAATTAATATGAAATACAGAAATACGCAAAACCACCCATAAAGGCTAATACGAACACTGCAGGTAAAATCTGAAGGGCTGAATCTTAAGAAAGAAAGAAGAGCAAAGTCACTTCCACATTTGGCTTGGCTCATGTCAAGGAGGATCTGTCAAGTCACAACACTGAGGGGTAGGAAACAAAACTCCCAGATGGACAGAGGTAACAGAGACTGGAGAGTCAGACAGCCAAAGCACCTAGCACGGGCAAGTGTACAGCTCAGAGAGGAGGGAACCTAAAATGCTCTATGTCATTGCTCGTCGTTTACCAACCCTGCGCTATGAATATCCAGAAAGATCTCGAAAGCGTAGCAAACAGCAACAGTGGTCATGTCAAGAGACTGAGCACACACTTCAGGAGCCTGAGGACGGGTGCTAGGGAGACAGCTTGGCATTCAAAGCCAGCCAAGGAGAGATTTCAAGCTTAAATCGACTCTCCCGTTTGTGACTTTATCAGTTTCTAGAACAACAGATGTGAGATCCAATGCCATGAGCAAAGCCTAAACCCAGCTGTCAACAAGACTGAGGGGAGCTGACTGCCAGAATGTTGAATACAGTTGCTCAGGCATCTTACGGCCAAACAGAGGCAGGCAAGTGGATCAGTCATGACAGAACTGAAAAGAGTAAGTGTAGAGGAATGGGGGTGGATAGCATAATGGTTATGCAAAGAGAATCTGGTGCCTGAGGCTCCAAAGTCTGGGGTTCAATTTCCCCTTACCATCATAAGCCAGAGCTGAGCGGTGCTCTGGTGTAAAAAAAAAAGTATAAGTAGAAGCTTATCCAGAAACAGTCAAGCAAGGCGTCCAGAAGTTTAACTCCCCACGACACAAACAAAAGATAAAAGAAAGGCATCAATATGAGTGTGGTCACCTGTAGAGAACAGACAGAGAGGGAGAAGAATCTATTTAAACAAGCCTCCAAGTTTAAGTCATCTTTGAGTGAGATCTCAGAACCTCCTTCTACTAAACTGTTCTTTAGATCAAATAGTTTCAATGAAAAACTATTTCAATGACTGTACAAAATCACGCTGACCGCAGCTTTACTTCATGAACAGCCAATGAGGTAAGAGTGTAAGCAAATAACAAGCGCCCACTGTGAGAAGAGGAGGAATGTCTTCTGACATACAATCCAGAAGTGAAGAGCAGCGGGCACAGCCTGCAGGACTCTTCAGAGCCAGGTGCTCATCAAGTCTCCAGCTGGAGCACTCACCAGGCGGCTGCTGTCTCAGAAGGACTGCTTTCTTTTTTTTTTTTTTCCCCCCCTTAGTCATATTTACTGTCCTCTACTAAGTTGAGCATTTCAAAGTTTTACATTCTGGAGGTCAGGCGGCAGCGCACTGGGTTAAGCGCACGTGGCACAAAGCGCAAGGACTGGCTTAAAGATCCCGGTTCCAGCCCCCAGCTCCCCACCTGCAGGGGGGTCGCTTCACAGGCGGTGAAGCAGGTGTACAGGTGTCTGTCTTTCTCTCCCCCTCTGTCTTCCCCTCCTCTCTCCATTTCTCTCTGTTCTATCCAACAACGACGACATCACTCTCTCCATTTCTCTGTCCTACCCAATAATGACAACATCAATAACAACAACAATAAAATAACAAGGGCAACAAAAGGGAATAAATATCTTTTTTAAAAAAAAGCACAAAACTGTCGGCACTCCTGATTCTATGCTTCTCTCACTCTGTAACAGAGCTGTTGTCCTGGGTGGACTTAGAAACTTAATAAAATCTCACCAAAAAAATACCAACAAGTTTTTCTTATGGTTAGATAAGGCCCATATCAACATGGAGACTATTTCGGGGGACAGGACACTGAAGAAAAAAGAACAATGTTATCCAGATAGAAGAAAACGGAAAAGTTACAAGCACATCCAATTCTCTGCAGCTGTATGGACAGAATATATAGCCAGAATTTCACATTTTTCACAGTCTGATTAATGGTACCTGAGTATGACTTTAGTTAATATTTCTCAAAGTATGAATTTCTGATATTTTCATATATTTGAAAGGCACTTTCCTACTTTTTCTGTGTGAAAAGCTATTAATAATTTCCTTTTAAGTATCCTATCAAGCTATTTAGTTCCTTATTCCTTAATTTTTTTTTTTTTTTTTTTTTGCCTCCAGAGTTATCATTGAGGCTCGGTGCCTGGACTACGAATCCACTGCTCCTGGAGGCCATTTTCTCCCATTTTGGTTTCTAATGTTGTCATTATTGCTGTCGTTGTTGTTGGATAGGACAGAAATTGAAAGAGATGGGGAAGACAGAGAGGGAGACAGACAGACACCTGCAGACCTGCTTCACCACTTGTGAAGTGACCCCCCTGCAAGTGGGGAGCCGGGGGGGCTTGAACCAGGATCCTTACAATGGTCCTTGTGCTTTGCGCCATGTGCACTTAACCCGCTGTGCTACTGCCTGGCCCTTCCTTATTCCTTAATTGTTAACAATGTTAGATATATTATGATACTTGTTGCAGGAATTTTATCGTAACTGAGCAGTTGTGTATGACTTTGTCCATAGTACTTTTTTGCCATGCAACTTGGGGAAAAGAAAAAAAAAAAGTCAAATCTATAATCTGTTCTTTATAGAAAAAGAACAAGTCCAAACTCAGTACAGAAAAAGACATGACTCTGACCTGCCATTAGTGAAATACACAAAACAATGAAAACAAATGTCGGAAATTTCAAATGAATTCAAGAAATAAACAAAGCTCTAGATTCATGGCAAGTGCCTTGAAAAATACAACTAACTCAACATCTTAGAGCACAGTACTAGTTTGCCTGAGGACTCAAGTTCCCGGGTTCAATTCCTGGCATCACCATAATAAGCCAGAGTTGAACATACTGCTGGTCTCTCATAAAGATAAATAAATCTCAAAAAAAAAAAAAAAGAAAGAAAGAAAAAAGAAAAAGAAACAAAGACTCTGAATAGTCCTTTATCATATATTTAACTAAGGCATTATTTTAAAAAAAAAAAGACCACATAAATTCAGAAAGTAGAAAACTGAACATTTCACAACTTAATGAGCCCAGTGTTAAGATGCAGAAGTCACACACAGCTACAACCGACATCTGTCCCCACAATGCAGAAGTCACACACAGCCACAACCGACATCTGTCCCCACAATGCAGAAGTCACACACAGCCACAACCGACATCTGTCCCCACAATGCAGAAGTCACACACAGCCACAACCGACATCTGTCCCCACAATGCAGAAGTCACACACAGCCACAACCGACATCTGTCCCCACAATGCAGAAGTCACACACAGCCACAACCGACATCTGTCCCCACAATGCAGAAGTCACACACAGCCACAACCGACATCTGTCCCCACAATGCAGAAGTCACACACAGCCACAACCGACATCTGTCCCCACAATGCAGAAGTCACACACAGCCACAACCGACATCTGTCCCCACAATGCAGAAGTCACACACAGCTACAACCGACATCTGTCTTAACTTGGGGGGGGAGGGTTGCTGCTGAAATAATCAGCATATCAAATCCATCCATATAAAAAAAGATAAATCGTATGATTAAATGGTTTTACCAAAGAAATAAAGGATCATATTTTTAATCAGTGTAATTCACAATATTAAGAGAATGTGGGTTAAAAAAAAAAAAAACATGATTATCACAATAAAATAAAAAATAAAAGCATTTACAGTCTCACATTTTTTCACAAAAAACTCAAGCAAACTAGGAATAGAAGAGAATTTCTTCAGACAGTGTCTATAAAAACTATTGCAACATCGATTTTAATCATAAAGAGCTGGATGTTCTCTCACTAAATAGAGAGTTGTCAGCTCTCACCATGCATATTAACCATTATACTAAAGATTCTAGTCAAGACAGTAAGACACGAAGAAGAAAAATACATACAGCCTCCAGATTAAAAAGGATAAACTGAAATCCAGATTAAAAAGGATAAACTGAAATTTATTTAGACAGTGAAATCGTGTGTAGACAAAGCCAGAAAGTCTACATAAAATATATAAAACTAATAGACAAATTGATCAAGGCCACAGGATTAAAGAATAAACATATAAAGATACACACACACGTGTGTGCATATATGATTCCGTTACAAACCTATAGACAAGTAATGTAAAACTCAACATTTTAATGACTTCATGAACTATTTTTATAGAGACATCCGAAGACCTAACTATTGCAAGGCAAATAGTTAAAAGTAGTGAAAGGTGTGTGAAACAAAGACGCCAGTGGTGGGTGGCTGCTCCCCTGGCTGGCACACAGGTTAGCACATGCGAGCACCTGGCCAGAGCTTCTGCATCGCTCGATGCACCGAGCACAGCACAGGGAGAGCTCCGTTCACGGAGCAATGCTGGCATGTCTCTTCTCTGTCTCTCTTCCCCCTTCTGTATCTGAAATTCAAAGACGGATTTGCCAGGCGTAGCAGAGAACGTGGCAGGCAGTGCAAGGTCCCAGCAGGCAAGAGAATAGGGAGGAAAACCACAATCTATCACTGTAAGAAACTGATGTACTACACAGCTACTAAGAACAATGAACCCACTTCTCTGACCCATCTTGGATGGAGCTAGAAGGAATTATGTTAAATGAGATAAGTCAGAAAGACAAAGATGAGTATGGGATGATCCCACTCATCCACAGAAGTTGAGAAAGAAGAACAGAAAGGGAAACTCAATACAGAATCTGACTGAGTTTGGAGTAGGGCACTAAAGTAAAAATCTCTGTGTGGAGGGTGAGGGTAGATGTTCGTTCAGCTTCACTGGGCTGAGGGGTGAGGTGGGGGGGAGGACAGACACACAGACCTTTGGTGGTGGGAATGGTGTTAATCTACACTCCTATTAACTTACAGTCTCAGAAATAACTATTTAATTAATATGAGAGGGGGAAAAATGGATTAAATATCTCAAACTTTTTGATGCCATAGACCATAGGCTGAGTATATGTTCCTTTAATCTAAGCACTTAAGACTTGAAATTGGTAATCAGATAGAATTTTATTTTATTTTATTTTTTAATATTTATTTTATTTATTTATTCCCTTTTGTCCTTGTTGTTTTATTGTTGTAGTTATTATTGTTGTTGTCGTTGTTGGATAGGACAGAGAGAAATGGAGAGAGGAGGGGAAGACAGAGGAGGAGAGAAAGATAGACACCTGCAGACCTGCTTCACCGCCTGTGAAGCGACTCCCCTGCAGGTGGGGAGCCGGGGTTCGAACCGGGATCCTTATGCCGGTCCTTGTGCTTTGCGCCACCTGTGCTTAACCCCCTGCGCTACAGCCCGACTCCCTCAGATAGAATTTGAACAGTGGGCTCAATTGCTAACACATTTCTAATAATGACTTGTTCTTTGAAATATTGTCTCCGAAAAGCTTAGACCAGGGAGAACAGAAGCAACTGGTGGTGTTACTTTGTAAGATACAACTATATACAAATAGCATAAAAGGACATAAATTATGGTAAGCTCCTGTATGCTACAGCAAATTCTAACAATGGGATTTTCAAAGGTAACCCAATTGACAAATAATTTGGGTATAGCAATAACTATCTAATGCCTTCTTAAACCCTGAGACAGCAGGAACCTTCCCCTTTCTCTATGAAGCCCATGCACCTCCCAGTCCTGGAGACTCTAAGGTGGGGCTCACTTTCCTGCAGGCTTCTCTCCAGTCATACCAACTGATACTGCATCTGCTGATCCCAATCTAATCCATGCACCCAGTACCACCTCGGCATGCTTCACTTCAGACTGTGTCCAGACACATCAGGTATGGAATGTCAACTCTTCAGCTTCATTACTCTGGAGAGACCTTTCCTAACTCATTGCACTCCTTAACTCCATTTCGAGTGGTGCACTCTTTAACAAAACCTCAATGTGGATCGACAATGGTAGAGAATGTTCCATTCTTTGAAGGGAGGTTGGATAACATACTCTAGCTACTACCCAAGGAAGATGGGTCCTGAAATTAGTACAGCCTGGAATGTTCCTAGCCGTGACCACAGAATGCGAGCTCAGACCTACAGGGATGCAGAGGTCACACAGGCTCCTGTGCTGACTATGGGGCCCAGATCAAACTGATGTGGTTTACATTTAACAATATTTATATACTTTCCCCATACTTGGGAGCTACTCTCTCCCTGATCCAGCTTTCTAGTCCTTTTTTTCCAACTATGACACCATTTCCCCAGATAATAACCTGGGTTCACCTGCATATTAGGTGTCAGGCGCAGGCAAAAACTAGTAAAGTCATGGGCCCTCTGGAATATACCTAAAACAGACCTCCTAGCTTTTTCCAAAATGGACTTTCCAAATCTTCATCTGCAATATCCTTGCCTTTTTTAGGTTCATGATTAGTCAACAATTTGTTCTGCATTATATCTTAACTCTTTTTCAGCCACCAGGTTCCAGATGATACCATGATGCTAACCCGACTTCCTTGGGCAAAGGACCCCACCATGCGACATGGAGCCCCGCTTCTCCAGATCCCTGACCCACTAGGGAAAGAGAAAGGGCAGGCTGGGAGTATGGATCGACCTGTCAATGCCCATGTTCAGTTGGGAAGCAATTACAGAAGCCAGACCTCCCACCTTCTGCATCCCACAGTGACCCTGGGTCCATACTCCCAGAGGGATAAAGAATAGGAAAGCTATCAGGGGAGGGGCTTAGATATGGAGCTCTGGGAGCGGGCAATGTGTAGAAATGCACCCTTCTTATCCTGTAGTCTTGTCAACATTTCCATTTTATAAATTAAAAAAGTAATTAATTAAAAAAAAAAAAAGAAATTGAAGAAGTTCTAAACAAATGCAAAGGGGCATCATATTTCAGGACCAGTGAATTCATTTTAACGCCACACTCCCACAGGGATAAACAAGGAAGTTGTCAAGGGAGGGGACTGGATACAGAGCTCTGGGGGTGGGAACTGTGTACAAATGTACCCCTCTTATCCTGTAGTCTTGTGAGTATTTCCATTTTATAAACAGAAATCTAAAAAGATAAATAAAGTGTGATTTCCCCCAAAAATGCGTCTACAGATACAACACAATCTCAACCACAATCCCAGAAGTTTGTGTATTTGTAGGAGAATGTGATACCTTACTCATGATATTTATATGTAGATGCAAATACCTAGAATATCTGAGGAAATCTTGAAAAAAAAAAAGTTGCAGCACTTTTACATCTTGAAGTAAAACTTCCCTAGGAAATTAACAACTATGGAGATAGTCTGGTACAAAATACAGTACAGAAATAGGCCCCCATATATTTTTTTTTGGGGGGAGGGATGATTTTAACAACAAGGCAACAATAATTCAGTAAAAGGAATAATTCAGTAAGGGAAAGGAAATTCCTTTCAACAAATTGTGCTAAAACTTCACGTTCATATGGAAAAAACTAAATGTGACACTTGACCTCATGCCAATCATAAAATTGCATCTGAAACAGATCCCCGAGCATACTTATAATTCACGACCTGCTACCTGCCGTGTATGCAAAGTCCTGCTTACGTGAATCTGTAACATCGAAAGAGAGCGACTTGATAGACTCTTACCTTTGTGGCTACAAGAAACATGGTGTAAAAGAACATGAGGTTGTGCTTTGTTATTCCCAGATACTTGGTTTGCTGGAAAGTGAAGATGACTGACCCCAGCAGGGTTATCTTGGCAGGGCTGAAAAGGGAACACATTTGAAGTCAGTAAGTAGTGAAGTAATGATTCATTTCTGTGCCTCTCAAAGTAATCAATGAAATGTCAATTTAATGAGACACTAACCGATAAACTGCGATCTGTGAGTATACTGGCAAGGCCTCAGAAATGCTATGGGGCAGGGATAGTTCACCTGGTAGAGGGCACACTGCCACACACAAGGACCCGGATCTGAGCCCCTTCTAGTCACGGGAGCACCATACCCAGCACAAAGAGGAAGTGCCCTCAACAGCAGAATGGGGGTCTGTCTCTGTCTCTCTCCTTATAGCTCTCTCTCCCTGTCTCTTTCTTTCTGAAATTGAAAGAAAAAAAATAAGTCTACTGGTCACCATGGGATTATGCAGGCAAGAAGTCCCGATAGCAATACATTTTTAAAAATGCTTTTCAGCCACCAAATTGCAGATGCTACCATGACCCTAACCAAACTTCCCAGGGCAGACGACCCCACCAATATGTCCTAGAGCTCCACTTCCCCAGAGCCCTGCCCCACTAGGGAAAGAGAGAGGCAGGCTGGGAGTATGGAACCACCTGTCAACACCCATGTTCGGCGGGGAAGCAATTTCAGAAGCCAGACCTTCCACCTTCTGCACCCCACAATGATCCTGGGTCCATACTCCCAGAGGGATAAAGAATAGGAAAGCTATGGGGTGGGGGGAATGGGATATAGAGTTCCAGTGACAGGAATTGTGTGGAATTGTACCTCTCTTAACCTATGGTCTTGCCAGTGTCTCCATTTTATAAATAAAAACTTAAAAAAATAATAATAGGGAAGCTTCCAATGAAGAGGATGGGACACGAAATTCTGGTGGTGGAAATTGTACCCCTCTTATCATATAATCTTGTCAATCATTATTAAATCACTAATAAAATTTTTAAAAAAGACAAACAGTAATTCTGATGGTGCCTTTAAATCAAATAAATGAACATGTTCTTGTAATAAATAAATAATAAATTAAGTGTACTGGCAGCTCTCCTGGGGTAAATGTTCCTATATGGCAGCCACCCTGGATATCAGCATTTCCTTAACAAAGCAATACCTAAGTTGGGGGAAAGCACTACGTTATGCCAAGTGAAGCACCTTTCTCCACAGCACAAAGTATGTGAGATTTTAGAATGCTCACACATACTTATGATGCTTTGCTAGAGGACACATCCACGTGTACCATTTCTGAAACAGGTATTTAGCTATGTAGTGCTTATCCACACAGGATCTGAAAAGTGCTACGTCCTGCAATGCACTTAAGAAAAGTAAATTAACTCTAAGGAAAAAAAAAAAACTTTCTGATATTAAACAAACTCCATGAGTAGAAGAGAGGAGGAGATTAGAGGCCCTGATATTGTACTATGTGCACTTAACCCAGTGCACTACTGCCTGGCCCCCCTAGACCCTGATGTAGTAGCACTTTCCTATTTTCCTGGTGTGAAACAGCTGGCCCTTCCCCAGTGATATATCTCAACTGTGTGAACTCATCTACATATGAATTTTATCAAAAATAAGATATGGGGAAGGTATGGTCTTGAGAAACACAGTGTAGCACTACATTTTTCCTTCCTTGTGATTTTAGTAAGATTTCCCTCCAGCTTACGTTCTTCTAAGGGTACGGTGCATGGAGGGCGTGCCAGAGAACATGCTCACTGCGTATGCAACCAGGAAGGCTTCTAAGCAGCAGCAGACAGTGAGGTTTTGGAGAAGTCAAATCTTACAGCTTTAAGCACCACTAGAGCTGAGTTCAAAACAGGGTTAGGTCTGGGCGGCAGGAGTTTAGACACTGCTTAACAGTATGACTGCAGGGCCAGGGAGGTGGCACAGGGCAAATCTCAAGCACTGGGTCCAGAGTTCTGACTCCTTAACATTGCAAATGCCAGAGTGATGCTCTGATTCGCTCCTCCCACCTCCCTAAAAGTAAATGAATCTTGCAAAAGTATGTAAGCAGACAGCACTCCTGCTTCGGAGTAACGGTCTATGAACTTGCTGAATGTGTGTCCCAACTTGCAAATTTAAATTCACCACCTAATTCATAATGCGTATAAATAGACACACACACACATTTTATAACAAGTATACCCAGTTGGTATTCTTAAAGGATCATAAAAAGAAAATAAAAGTAAGGGTTTGTTTCGTTTATGGCCCTCTGCAGGGCTTCACTGCCCTGGGTCGACTTCTCCAGAGGGAGAGAAGCTGGTCTCTGAAACAGACTGGTCTCCATGCCACGTGACTGCTCTCAGCTATTACGCCGTGATGTCCATCACAGGGACCCTCTCTGCATAGGCCTGCTTATTTTCCTAGGTGATAGACCCAAAAAGCACTGAACTGCGGAGAAAGGGCTCTGCACATGGTAAGCTGAAGACAGTGCGCTGGCGATGCGGTGAGGTCTAGCAGAAAGCCTGGGGCTGGTGAGGAAGATCAGGAGGCATCAACGTTTCCTTATAGGCTGCGACCGATTCATTTGCATCCAGGACTGTTCCTATGTAGTTCTCGCCACAAAGACAAACTTTAGCCATAATTCTACATGATCCAAAAAGTTTCTGCTTTTGTTCCCTTTCTTTTTAGTATCTGTATTTATTAGATAGGAACAGCCAGAAATCAAGGGGGTAAGGAAAGACAGAGAGGAAAAGAGACAAGAGAGACACCTGCAGCCCTGCTTCACCACTCACAAAGCTTTCCCCCTGCAGGTGGGGGCCAGGGGCTTGAACCTGAGTCCTTGTGCACTGTGACATGTCTGCTCAACCAGATGCGACACTGCCCAGCACTGTTGCTTTTGTTTTGTAAGGACAGAAACCCACAGAAAGATGAACCGATGCTTAATTTAAAATAAATTTGATAAATAAAATACATTTGAGAAAGCGGACTTCTTGAAAGAACAAGTTCCCTGGTTCATTATCCATTATCGTTAATATTTACTTCTCAGCTATGTTTTATATACATTTAAGAGTTTCCAAAATGTTCTTTAAAAGAAGTGTGGTGCTGAGAAGCAAGAGTCTGGTGACAGTAGTGACTATACCCACTCACTAGGACATCTTCAGCCACTCATCCGCTTGGGGTTTCCAGGCTCCTTTTACCAACTGCTCAAAATTCGTAATAACACCGCCACCTGCACCTGGAAGCAAGAGAAGAATTTGTGAATTTTCTAAATAAATATGTGAAATGAAGTCATACAGTCCTATCTTCTGAGCCAGAATTCTAAAAATGCCAATATATAAGCAGAGAGTACAAAGTTCTCTGTGTGGTCTGAGACTGCAGTGCAGCTCTCTTCACCAGAAGGCAGTGGCGGCTATGTGAGCTGATCTAGGTGAAAGTTAGAGCCTCCCTACGGCAGAGATGTAGCTGCAGGTGTGGCTCAAACTTGGAAAAATAAAATCCTCTGCTCTATCACTTCCTCCACTGCTAATATTAAATGCAGCAGATTATGATAAAAGAGAGTCGAGGATTTGTTTGATTCCCTGCAAACAAAAGAACCTAACACTGGACATATTTACTGGTTCCAGTTTATTCAAGAGGGAAAAAGACACACAGACACACAGACACACACACACACACACACACACACACACAGAGCAATGTTTTTATTTACATTCACAACATTATTTCTTATGTAAATTTGGTTTTGCATACCTTAATAAAAGTCCTCGGTAATGAGGTTGCTAGTCAAACTAATAGGCTCAAAATAATAGCTGGTGAGTATTGCTTGAGAGAAACATTAGTTTTTAATTAACTTTACTCATCAACAGTGTGTTAAAAACAAAAGCTTCTTCCTTCCAAAAAACAACTTTGTTATTAAAACATGTAGTACTCATTAATATAATTAGGGAATCACAGTAACTGCATACAGCACACCAATAAAAGAATACTTATGAAACATACTGATGATATTACCTCGGGCCCATCCAATAGCTATCATGACTATCCAGCCATTTTTGTAATAGCTATAAGCATGTGTGACTCCACCTACTATTTTCCACGTTCTGGTCACTTCCTTCATTCCTGCAGCCAGCAGTTGGACAGGGAGGTAAGAATAGCCACGGGAAACTAGGTCGCATGGGCAAAAAAATATGATATACCTGAAATGAAAATTGAAGCATTTTAATATAGAGAGAGAATATAAGAGCAGAGCTAGAATCCAGCTGATCCAAAAGCAGTGACAACGTGGTGACATAGAACAGACAGAGTAACTTCTCCCTCTGGACATGTAAGGTGACTCCAAGCAGTTTACAGGTTAGGGGAGTCAGCTGTTAAAAAGCAAGTGAAGCATAAATACAATGGAAAGAAAGAAAGAAAGAAAGAAAGAAAGAAAGAAAGAAAGAAAGAAAGAAAGAAAGAAAGAAAGAAAGAAAGAAAGGGAAAGGAAAGGGAGAAGGGAGGGTAGGAGGGTAAGAGGGAGAGGGAGAGGGAGAGGGAGAGGGAGAGGGAGAGGGAGAGGGAGAGGGAGAGGGAGAGGGAGAGGGAGAGAGGAAGGTAGGTAGGTAGGTAGGTAGGTATGGGGCCGGGTGGTGGTGCACTTGGTTGAGTGCACGTTACAATGCTCAAGGACCTTGGTTCAAGTCTCCGGTCCCCACTTGCAGGGGGAAAGCTTCACGAATGGTGAAGCAGTGCTGCAGGTGTCTCAGTCTTTCTTCCTCTCTATCCCCCCTCCCTTCTTGATTTCTGGCTGTCTATCTAATAAATAAAGATAATTAAAAAAATTAAAAATGGAAGGAAGGAAGGAAGGAAGGAAGGAAGGAAGGAAGGAAGGAAGGAAGGAAGGAAGGAAGGAAGGGAGGGAGGGAGGAAGGAAGGAAAAGTCACCATCAGAGGGGACTTTCATCATGTTTGGACTTCTGAATACTTCTCTAATCATTTCTGGAGTCGGGATTTCTTCGGTGAAAATGAAAAGCAAAAATGCCTTTGTCCTTTGGGGAGAAATGAGAAAAGCACTTCTGCCCACTGCCATCTTCCCTGAGCCGTCGTGCAGTGCACACAGGGCAACATGGACAGAGAAGGAAGTGCAGAGGCATACCTGTCAGAGACATACCTGTCTTCAGAAAAAACACATTTCCACAGGGCTGAAAGAATATGAAGGCTGTTCCTAATTTCAGTTGACTAAGCACAATTTTTTTTAATAAACTGCAATATTGGATTCAGAATAATTCCTTTTTCCTCAGATGAATTATTTTCTCGGGTTTCATTTGTTCTTAGCATCTGTTCACGCAGTTTAGCAGTAGTGCTAATTAAAATCACACTACTTCCCCTCCCCTCCTCTCCTCTAAAATACTCTCTAGCAGACAGTTTTACACTGAAAGTCAAACACATAATCTCTAATGGAATGATGTGGGATGCACTGTATGCTCCAGGTGTTTCTTCCTAAAACTTGTTAGTCGTACTGAAATTTATGAATCATGAAGTCAGAATTACCAATATATATGAAATAGAAATATATTTGTCACATTACTGCTTCGGAGACTAAATTCCAGATGCGACGGCTTGTTCCGTCAGAATCACTTTTCTTCTCTGCCTCCTTTACTAACTCCTGCCTGGTCTCAAGCATAACCATGAACGCGGAGAGGTTTGCATCGTGTGATGTGACCCCTTTAGTTCTAACCAGCTGGCTCCTCTGCCTCAACGCGCTGATAACTCTAATACTTTTCATCTATAAAGGCTTTAATCATCTAGGTGAATTGTAATGATTTTTTAGATGCCAGGGATCACTCGCCGTGCTACATTCTTACCTGTAATTCAGCATAACAAAAAAGTAACGCTGAACTAAATAATCTGTTTCTGTAGGCACAAGATATAAACAAAAGAACTAATCAATAATTTAAACAGAAGGGGATAAATTCCCTAAGAGTAGTAACAAGCTTTATGAAAACAATGACGTAAAAATGTCTATAAGTGGATGGAGAGACATCATAATAGTTTTTGCAAAAAGACTTCCATGCCTGAGGCACCAAAGGTCCCAGGGTCAATCCCCAGCACCACCACAAGCCAGAGCAGAGCAGTGCTTAGGCAATGATGATGATGATGTTTCTGTGTGCAGTCCAGGAGATGGTGCAGGGCAAGAGAGTATTTGATCTTCAAGTATAAGGTTCCAAGTTCGATCCTCAGCACTGTATATGCCAGAGTGATGATCTGGTTCTCTCTCACTAATAAGTAAATTTTTTAAATGTTTATGTTCAAACTATACTTTCAAAATCTCTATAGATATTTCCTCCTTAAATATAGAAAAAAGGGGAGTCGGGCAGTAGTATGGTGGTAAAGCGCACATAGCGCAGAGCACAAGGACCAGCGTAAGGATCTTGGTTCGAGCCCCCGGCTCTCCACCTATGGGGGAGGGGGGATCACTCCACAGGTGGTGAAGCAGGTCTACAGGTGTCTGTCTTTCTCTCCCCTTCTCTGTCTTCCCCTCCTCTCTCCATTTCTCTCTGTCCTATCCAACAACAACGACATCAATAAGAACAACAATAATAAATATATGGTCTAGGGAAAAAAAGTTCTAGGAAGCTAGTTAGACATTGGTGGGGAAGGTGGGAAGAGTTACACTTAATTAGTTATAAAATGGATGTTTAAGGGGCCAGGCGGTGGCATACCAAGTTAAGCACACATAGTACTAAGCACAAGGACCCACACAAGGATCCCAGTTTGAGCCCCCAGTTCCCCACCTACGGGGGCAGGGGTCGCTTCACACGTGGTGAAGCAGGTCTGCAGGTATCTTTCTCTCTCTGTCTTCCCCTCCTCTCTCGATTTCTCTCTGTCCATCTGAAAAAAAATGGCCACAGAAACAGTGGATTTATAGTGCAGGCACTGAGCCCCAGCAATAACCCTGGAGGCTAAAATAGATTAATTAAATTGAATGGATGTTTCAGGCCTAGGCAGTGGAGCACCTGATTGAGCACATGTTATCATGTGCAAATATGAGCAAAGACTTGGGTTCAAGCCCCCAGTCCCTAACTGCAAGAGGGAAGCAATGCTACAGGTCTCTCCCTCTCCCTCTCCCTCTCCCTCTCCCTCCCTCTCCCTCCCTCTCCCTCTCCCTCTCCCTCTCCCTCTCCCTCCCTCTCCCTCCCTCTCCCTCTCCCTCTCCCTCTCCCTCCCTCTCCCTCTCCTCTGTTGTCTAACCCAAATTGAGCTATATTCACCTCCTTGGTGTCACAGCTAGGACCCCTTATTCACTGTCCTGCTGAAGGCAAAAAATCCTACCATTTCCAGATGTTGTCGGAGCTCAAGCCAGTAGCTGTTTCCCAGTCATCATCTTGCTCCACAACCCCCCCTCTCATTTCATTCTCTACACCAAGACTCTACTTAACATGAAAAACTGTAGCATTACAAGAGCAGTATTAGACCTCTTATAGGTCACTCTGTGGTATTACGGCATGTGGTCTAAAATGTGTTATCACTATTTAATTACTAACCTTTATTAATGGTTTTTATTTTTAGTATTTATCATTTATATTATTTATTATTGACTAAAGGTTATTAACCTTTCTACTTACTAGATATTTCTCAAGTATGTCCACAACAAGCTAAAATTTTTAAACAGACAAATAATTCTCACGTCTAATGTGAAAGAGCCAGAGAACAGAAAGACTGTTCACTGGGTTGGGTAGACCTGCACGTAAACAAATGTCAGACCAACGCATCCCTGAAGTCCTGCTCGAGAACACAAACAAGTAAGGTGGCTTTTATAAATAAATGCCTTTACTGAGCCATTCAACTGACACTCACTAAGCAGTCATCGTGTCTTTCCTTTTGTAAAGACTGTAACTTCACATTTCAATAAGAACTGTTGCCCACATCTCAGTAAACTGTACCTTGCAAAATGTCTGCAGACAGCTTGCCAGAAAAGAAGCAGAACAGGTTGGGCAGCGAATGGAATGAAAAGGCAATTAGTACCTCACGCGGTTTTGCCAGTCACAAAGACTAAGTCACAGTCACGGCAAAGAAAAAATTACAGACAGCGGCGTTAAATAACGTAAGTTAGAATCAGACAGGAGACAAGCCAGGGTCTAGGCCACTGAGACAGGACGGCTGAGCCAGACTGAGCGAAACGGGCTGACGGGGACAAGGGGAAGATAAAGGCTGGAGCCGGACAGGCAGTGGGGCACGAAGTGCTCTGTGTAAATGTGTTGAATTAGAATAAAGCACATATGAAACTGACAGAAGCTCTAGGCAATGTTATCTCAATCAAAATTATTTTGGGAGAAATATAAAGCAATTTCAGTAAGAAAAGATGGAAGCAGCTTTATTATCCTTAAAAAAAAAAAAATTAGTGACTGAATAACAGTTACCAGGATTACAGGGGCATAATTCCACATCACACGCACCACCTGTTCGATGGGAATAGAATTTATAACACTGGGAGTTAAGAAAAATTTCACTAGTCATTGGTAATCCCGTTTTCAGAAAAACCAATGCCAAGACTACAAGATCTATTAATTCCACTCCTCTAACTAGCAAAGAGGGCATCACCATATAAGCCAACCCCGAGTATAAGCCAACCCCAAGCAGACTAAATTAAGTAAAATTAATATCAGCCCGATATGATAGCTTTGTTCTTATTACACTAGATTTTTTTTTATTTACTTATTGGGGGATTAATGTTTTACAGTTGACAGTAATTACAATAGTTTGTACACGCATAACATTTCTCAGTTTTCCGCAAAACAATACAGCCCCCACTAGGTCCTCTGCCATCCTGTTCCAGGACCTGAACTCTCCCCCCGCCCCAACTCATTCCAGTCTTTGACTTTGGTGCAATCTATCAGCTCCAGTCCAAGTTCTGCTGAGTGTTTTCTCTTCTGATCTTGTTTTTCAACTTCTGCCTGTGAGTGAGGTCACCCCATATTCATCCTGTGTTTCTGACTTATTTCAGTAACATGTATTCTTCAAGCTCCATACACGACATTTCACTAGAAATTGAATAGTCCAATGTACCTGCACTGTGACAAACCACTATAGAATGACAGCCCTACAAAACTGTGAGTTTCCTTGGGTATTTACTCATCAAAAAACAGCATCAGCTATGCAGATGTGATAAATATAATAACTGGTATCTTGTACATTTAAGGGAAACTTGGGCTCAAGATTCAGTAGACAGAAATATGAGAAAATGTTCACTTTTAAAGTCATGGGTCCCTTGGAATAGACCTAAAACAGACCTACAAGCTTTTTCCAAAACGGAGACCCCAAATCTTCATCTGCAATATTCCAGCCTTTAGGTTCAACCATTTGTTCTGCTTTATATCTTAACTCTTTTCAGCCACCAAGTTCCAGATGCTACCAGGATGCCAATCGGACATCCCCAGACAGAGGACCCCACCAATGTGTCCTGGAGCCCCGCTTCCCCAGAGCTCTGCCCCACTAGGGAAAGAGAGAGATAGGCTGGGAGTATAGATCGACCTGTCAACGCCCACGTTCAGTGGGGAAGCAATTACAGAAGCCAGACCTTCCACCTTCTGCATCCCACAATGACCCTGGGTCCATACTCCCAGAGGGTTAAAGAATAGGAAAGCTATCAGGGGAGGGGATGGGACACAGAGTTCTGGTGGTAGGAATTGTGTGGAATTGTTTCCTTCTTAACCTATGGCCTTGTCAATATTTAAATAAAAATTTAAAAAAAGGAAGAAAGTGTTCACTTTTCCAGGATGTCTTCAAAAAGAAAGCTCTAAGGAAGCACAGGTACAACACATCAGCCAACAGATGGTGCTTGTGGACAGATGTGAACACAGCGTCTCAAGGCGCTAAGAAAGGGCACTTGCAAGTGGGCTCCTGCCATCCATTTGACTGGCCTGCTACAGTTTCAAGCTCATTCCAAACACTACCTTCCGTCTCACATCAACATCAAGCCAAACAGATTATCAACTTGCTCAACTTTAAAAAGAAAACGGAAAATTTACTGACTTTAAACAAACCACTTTTTTCTTTTAACTTAAATTTAAGGATCTGTAAAAGCAGCAACACATTGGATTCTGAAAATGCAAAACAAGGGGGCCAGGCGGAGGTACAATGGCTTAAGGGCACATAGCGCAAAGCACAAGAACCTGTACAAGGATCCGGGTTCGAGCCCCCGACTCCCCACCGGGTCAATTCACAAGCGGTGAAGCTGGTCTACAGGTGTCTATCTTTCTCGCCCTAGCCTCAGCGATAACCCTGGAGGCCAAAAAAAAAAAAAAAAAAAAAATCCAAACAGCACACTGAATGCAGACTACAGAACCAGGAGACACGAGTCTGAATCCTAACTTCACCTACTTGGCAACTACATCCCCCTGGCCAAGTTACTGTCTCAGTTACAGCCTCTGTTGACTGAGAATAAGACTGCTTCTACTGCTCAGGGTGTTTCTAAGGTTCAAGGAATGTAAAGTCCTTGGAACAGTATCTGGGAGGTTATGAATATTCAGGTCAGGTGTGATCATTATCGTTCTGTAAAACAGAAAAGTGCTCACTAGCAGAACACAGAATGGATGGTCCCGCAGTGAGGAGAGGAGGAATACAGACAGTATCGCTACGTGCAGAGTCACAGTAGAGCCTCAGTGACGGTCACTACCAGTGAAAAAGCAAGGGCCAGGGGGCCAGCCAGATGCTCCACAGGGTGGTGTGTCTGTTCTACCCAGCAGCACCCAGGTTTGGATCCAGCCTCCACCACAGCTCACAGAAGGAACTTCAGAGTAGCTGTCTCCCTCCTACAACCTGTCTCTGTCTCTACCTGAACTACACTGGCTCAGAGCACTGAAGTCCCAGAAACAAAAGGAAAAAGAAGTAGTAGTCCCAGAAAGCTATATATACGCATGTATACACACACACACACACACACACACACACACTATGCATTCTGAAGACTAAAATCTAAACTAACATTTTTCTCTAGCTATTTATACACACATATTTTACTATCGGCAGAGTTACGGCTGGGGCTCAGTGCCTGCATGATAAATCCACTGCTCCTGGTGGCCCTTTTTTTTAAAATATTTATTTTATTTATTTTCCCTTTTGTTGCCCTTGTTTTATTATTGTAGTTATAATTGATGTTGTTATTGATGTCATTGTTGTTGGATAGGACAGAGAGAAATGGAGAGAGGAGGGGAAGACAGAGAGGGGGAGAGAAAGACAGACACCTGCAGACCTGTTTCACCGCCTGTGAAGCGACTCCCCTGCAGGTGGGGAGCCAGGGACTCGAGCCAGGATCCTTATGCCGGTCCTTGAGCTTTGCACCACATGCGCTTAAACCGCTGCACTACCACCCGATCCCTCCCACCCCTTTTTTTTTTAACTTGATAGGACAGAGAGAAACTGAGCTAGAGGGAAGGGAGAGATGCCTGCGGCACTACTTCAACCCCCCGCCCCCTTGCATGTGGTGACGCGTACAATCTACCAGGTGCACCACTGCTCAGCCCCTTAGACAGTCCTCTGCATGATACCCCCTTTCTGAGAGGTGAGATAAACACACGAGCCTATAAGCTGTCTGTACAAACAGTTCAGTGTGATGAGGCAGGGAAAGAGCAATCCGAGCACAGTTCTTAGGGTGGGTGGGGACAACACACTTCCTGAAACTCAAGCACAGTGCACCCCAAAATCTCATTCAGGTACACGGGTCACAGTGTTGTGAGCAGGGCCAGGGGGAGGCACAGCCAGTTGAGCACATGGTCAAGGACCCGGGTTCAAGACCCAGTCCTCAGCTGCAGGTGGTGATGCTTCGCGAGCAGTGAAGCACTACTGCAGCTCCCTCCCTCTCCCCACCCACCTCCAGTTTCTGTCGAAGAAAGAAAGAGAGAGAGAGAGAAAGAAAGAAAGAAAGAAAGAAAGAAAGAAAGAAGGAGAGAGAGGGGGGAGAGAGAAAGGAAGGAAGGAAGGAAGGAAGGAAAGAAGGAAAGAAGGGAGAAATACAAAGAGAATGTCCTTTAACACTGTGTTTTTGTTTGTTGTTGTTTAGCCGGTTTGGTTAGGTTTTTTGCATAGTCAGGACCTCATGCATGTACAAGGTTACTCACGCAGGTGTTTATTTTTCTTTTAGGTAGGAAGGGAGAAAGGGAAAGACACCACAAGGCCAGAGCGCTCTCCAGCATCATGACACCTCCGTGTAGTAACAGGACTTGAACCTGGTCTGCAAGCAAGGTGAGACGCGCTCCTCCCCCATGAGCAATCCTTACACTGCTTACTGTTTACAGGAAACTAGAAGCAGCCTTATATGTGAGAGAGGAGTGGGTAAACAAATTATATTAAAAACTAACACAATACAACCAAACACAGCAAGATGTGACTGCCAGAAACAGATGAATAAAATAATAGCAAGTCTCTGAAAAATACTTAAAGCTTCATCTATAAAATTTTCAAAAACTGTATTGTTTCAGGATATACACAGATGCCAAAACTACACTGAAAAGTAATGGAAGAGGGGGCTGGGCAGTGGCTCACCTGGTTAGCTGCACACAGCACTAGAGGCAATGACCCACCCAAGGAGCCAGGTTCGAGCCCCTGCTCCCCATCTGTGGGGGGGGGGGGGTCACTTCACAATCAGTGAAGCAGGTCTGTAGGTGTCTCTCTTTCTCTCTCCTTCTCTGCCTTCCTCTCCCGTCTCAATTTCTCTCTGTCCTATCCAATAAAAGGAGGGGGGAGAAAAAAAAAAAAAAAGAAAAATGGCTGTTGGAAGTGGTGGGTTCATCATGCAAGTACCACACGCCGTAAGAACAACCCCGGTGACAGTAAAAAATAAATAAATAAAAATAAACACAAAATTAAGGACAATGACTACTTCTGAACAAAGAAGAAAAGAGGTGGGGTGATCAAGTGGAGGTGGCAGTATTATCAGAAATCAAAATTAATGGCTAATATATCCTAAGAAACCAAGCACACCCATCCAAAAAGATCTGTGGACACTTATGTTCACAGCAGCACAATTTGTGATAGCCAAAACCTGGAAGCAACCCAGGTGTCCAACAACAGATGAGTGGCTGAGCAAGTTGTGGTCTATATACACAATGGAATACTACTCAGCTATTAAAAATGGTGACTTCACCTTCTTTACCCTCATCTTGGATGGAGCTTGAAGGAATCACGTTAAATGAGAGCAGCCAGAAAGAGAAGGATGAATATGGGATGATCTCACTCATAGACAGAAGTTGAAAAGCAAGATCAGAAGGGAAAACACCAAGCAGAACTTGGACTGGAGCTGGTGTGTCGCATTGTTGGGATATTGTACTGATGTGGCTGAGTTAGGCAGGACCCACAAACCACCATATTTCCATGTGAGTATCATTATTTACATATCAATCTTCTGCCTTGTTTTAAAGTGACTCCTCTGCCACCACGTTATCCCCTCAGGGTATCGCTACAGTTGCTAAGGACGCTTCCACCTTCCCAGTATGCCCTTTGCCTCTCTCCACCCCCCTTCTTAGCCAATCCCGCCCCGACTTGCCACTTCTGGAATTTCTCCCATAAAAGCCCTCCTGCTTCCGCTTTTCTCTCTCTTGCTCCCCTCTTCTCCTCCGCCACCTGACCCAGAGAAGGGCTGCTGCCCGCATAGCGGGAGGTGGCCATTTTGCTAGCTCCACATAGTCTAAACCACTCTGCCCTCGCCCATTTCTGGGGTTCCCTCGTGAATAAAGATTTGTGTTCCCACTCCACTCCGGTCTCTTCTTCTCTCTCCTCCGTGACACAACCCGACATTGCACCAGATTGGGGGGGTGCCGTTCAGGTCCTGGAACATGATGGCAGAGGAGGACCTAGTGCCTAGTGGGGGTTGAACTGTTATGTGAAAAACTAAGAAATGTTACAGATGCACAAACTACTATATTTTCCGGATGACTGGAAAGTATTAATCTCCCCAACAATGAAAAAAACAATAAATTTTTAAATAATTACGACTAACTTCCCTAGAAAGAAAGTGGCAGCAGTGGCTGAACAGACACTGAAGGGCTAAGGCGCTTGGCAATATTTAGTCTACATGACCTTCAAGACCTATTCACCCCAGACTCCCTTCTAGAACAAGTCCGATCATGAGAAGAAACTGCTGGTGCAGACGGAAAACTGAGCAGGGTAGAATAAAAGCAGAAGCTCTACAGACCCAAGTGGGAAGGGAAGAGAGACCCTCAAAACCCCAGAGCAGAGCATCTTTTGAGCGCTATAGAAAAACAAACAAAAAAAAGCAAAAAAAGAAAAAAAAAAAATTAAGAGTTCTACTAAATCAGAAAACCTCTCTTGAATTCCAGGTCGACGTAAAACATGCGTTCGGCGGGGACTGAGAAACAGCACAGGCACATGCAGTAGTCTGAGGAGCCGGCCGTGCACGGGCCGGGGACTCAGGCCCCTGCAGCACATGACAGCACAG
This sequence comes from Erinaceus europaeus, assembly GCF_950295315.1. Taxonomy (NCBI): domain Eukaryota; kingdom Metazoa; phylum Chordata; class Mammalia; order Eulipotyphla; family Erinaceidae; genus Erinaceus; species Erinaceus europaeus. Next base: position 6,486,018 of record NC_080171.1, read on the forward strand.
TGTCAGCAAAGCGTTGTGAATCGGAGTGGGGCTGTGCTGTCTCTCCTCTCTCTCTTCCTGTGCCTCTCTTTCTGCCTCTCTACCTCTATCTGAAATTAAAAGAAAAAAAAAAAAAAGAGTTCAAGAACAGTGATCACACAGGTACAAAGCCTGGCAGGCAAAAGAAAAAAAAATCACAATAAACTTTAGCATTACCTATTTAACTGACCAACTTGTTCATCCAAAACAGTTATAAGAAAATATTGTGGGATCGGGCAGTAGTGCAGCGGGTTAAGTGCAGGTGGTGCGAAGCACAAGGACCAGTGTAAGGAGTCTGGTTTGAGCCCCCGGCTCCCCACCTGCAGGGGGGTCGCTTCACGGGTGGTGAAGCAGGTCTGCAGGTGTCTGTCTTTCTCTCCCCCTCTCTGTCTTCCCCTCCTCTCTCCATTTCTGTTCTATCTACAAATGACAACATCAGTAAGAACAAGAATAATTACAACAATTAAAAAAAAGGGGGCAACAAAAGGGAAAATAAATAAATATTTTTTTAAAATTTTTTAAAAAGAAAGAAAATATTGTAACTTATGGTCTGGGAGGTGGTGCAGTGGGTATACCACTGGACTCTCAAATATGAGGTCCTTAGTTCAATCCCTGGCAGCACATGTACCAGGGTGATGACTGGTGAAAGGAAGGAAGGAAGGAAGGAAGGAAGGAAGGAAGGGAGGAAGGAAAATATTGTAACTTATAATATACATTTTAATTAGATAAATCAATCCTTTTAATTCTCGATTAGCAAAAATCTCAAGCAAACTCATAAACATGTTTTCATTACTTCAAAATTAGATTCAGGGACGGGGTAGATGGCATAACGGTTCTGCAAAGAGATTCTCATGCCTGAGGCTCCAAAGTCCCAGGTTCAGTCCCCCGCACCACCATAAGCCAGAGCTGGTAAAAATAAATAAATAATAAAAAATCAAATTCCAAACAAAATCAATGTTAAATCTCATAGGGTTATGAAAAACCCAATAGAATATGACAAAAATGATTACTATCTACAAATCATAAACACTTGGACTTTCCTGCATAGTTAATCAAATTCCTGATCTTATCCTGTTACACCTCTGTGTGTACAGGTCATGTGCACAAGCCAGTGGGGCTCAAACACCTGGTACCCTTCACATAGGACAGTGAAAACAACTGCCTTTGGTGTGAGAAGGTGAGAAAGAGAAAAGACATTTTTACCCTTCCAGTCTTTGGCTTTATTTGGGTCCCTTCCCTTGCATGTACACTAACACAAAATATTTGCTACAGGAAAAAACAATATTCAATGTATTGATGATGCACAAAGCCACTCTGTAAATGTCTCCTACGTCACCACGGCAACAGCTTACCAGATTGAAGATGCCAGCAGCACATTCGTGGTGTTTGCTAGAAACCTCAGTGGAGGCTCAGCAAGGAGCACGCAGGATAGAATTCCTCCCCCAAAGCAGTGCAGCATGGCAGTAAACCAACTGGACAAGGGATTCCTCCATGCTACGTCTATCGCGCCTGAAATGGGAACAGGAGAATATGGTCTCAGACAGCTGCACGGTAAACAAGACATGACTACCAACGGCACAAAAGACATATGATTCTTCATCACTAGTCTCATTCATTAAGATAAAATGTATTAATAATTCACTGGTCATCTTCAAAAGCCTACTCTCACTCATAGGTGTAGCAATCCTCTCAAACCATGCAGTTTTATCATTTAAGGCAAAATTACTTTCATTGAGTTAACATAGAGGTGATTCCTGCACTTTTAAAGTACTTTGTTCAATAGCTAAGACACAGAACTTAAATGCCCAATGATTCAAGATGAATAAAGAAGCAGTGACCACCCACAAACACACACACACAAATCAGCTACTTACAAAAAGATAAACCTTGCCATCTGTAGTATGAATAGTACCTGAAATGACTATGCTATGTGAAGTCAGAAGAAAAGACAAATACTGGATGATTTAACTCATACGTAAATATAAAGACATAAGGCAAAGGAACAGAAAAAAACAAAACTAAGACCAACCCTTACATCAGAGAGGTGGAGTACTAACATAAGGCAGACAGGGTCTAGAGGACTGTGGCAAGGGGTGTTTAGAACTCTGGCGGTAAGCGTGATATGATAATATACATTTGAAGAAGTGTGACCCTATGCTCACAGAAATATACAGTACTATCAATCAATGTTACCTCAGGAAGAAAGAAAGAAAGAGAGAGAGAAAGAAAGAAAGAAAGAGAGGAAGGAAGGGAGGGAGGGAGGGAGGGAGGGAGGGAGGGAGGGAGGGAGGGAGGGAGGAAGGAAATCAAAAATTAGGGCCAGAAAGATAGCTCACAGAGTAGGGTATCTGCACTGCCACACAAGACATGGGTTTGAGCACAGCACCACGACAAGTGCTGTAGAAACAGAGGAAGCTTTGGTGCTGAGATATCTGCCTCTCTATCTGGGGGGGGAGGGGGGGGAAAGGTGACCTGGGATAGTCACTAGATTCACCAGGAAAAAAGAAAAAAAAATGTCTTCTGCTTAGGCTTTCAATGCCAGTTCCTGCGGTCAATTATTAGGAAGAAAGAAAGAGCATCTGTGCTGAAGAAGATAAACTCTTGAACTTAACTGCCCAAATTAATCCTGGTTCCAGCACTTTTTTGTGAGAGCTCAGCAAGTTCAGGAAGTTTGCCTCCCCATGTCATGTCAATCATCCATACCTATGCTCACGAACAGGGTCGAGAGGAGGCGGGAGAGTGTGGCCTCAGAGTTGTGGGGTCGCTTTTTCTTTCTCTCTTTTGGTAGTTTTGCTGGGAATACTGTGAGAACCAGGTTGAGCGTGGTGAGGCTTTTCCCATTGAAAAATGGGTAACAGGGAGTCGGGTGGTAGTGCAGCAGGTTAAACGCAGGTGGCACAAAGTGCAAGGACCAGCATAAGGATCCCAGTTCAAGCCCCCGGCTCCCCACCTGCAGGGGAGTCGCTTCACAGGCGGTGAAGCAAGTCTGCAGGTGTCTTTCTCTCCCCCTGTCTGTCTTCCCCTCCTCTCTCCATTTTTCTCTGCCCTATCCAACAACAACAACAATAACTACAACAATAAAACAATAAGGGCAAAAAAAGGGAATATTAAAAAAAAAAAGAAAGGAAAGGAAAAAATGGGGAACTGAAGAAACAAATCTCCCTGTCAGACTCTCTCTTGCTGAGGTTGAGCTGGGGAGAGGTACGGACCTCAGTTTTTTGCCTCCGTCAGCTTATTCCCTGTCTCCAGAGACCCTGCATGTTTCTGCCTCCAGGGGCTCGGCATCCCTTCAAACATTAAGCCGGCTCCCCTGCCTCACCCTGCATTCCCTGATACAGTGGCCGCTCCCTTATTATCTGCATATCCATGTTCTGCTTTGCCTAACAAATGACTCACGGTCTCCTCCCTATTTCCCCACCCATTCTGCTCATTTGATATATTCTTTTCCTACCCTCAAGACCCTCCCTGCCTGCAGGGTATTGTTAATCCTACCAGTCAAACCCCTCGCAACAGTTGCTAAGGAAGAAGTTCCTACCTTTCCCAGTCCCTTTTACCTTTCTCCACCCCTTTCCTAACCATGTATGGGATGATCAAGCCACTTCCGTTTCTGACTTGCCACTTCCGTTTTCCGCCCTCGAAGAGCGAGGGCACTCTGACCAGATCCTTACACCGGCCCTTGTGCTTTGTGCCATGTGCGCTTAACCCACTGTGCTACCTCCCGACTCTGGGGCAATCGGATGAATAAAGATTTTGAACCACCTCACCATCACCACTTGGTTCCTGGGTCATCTCGCATCACTAGCCCAGCAGTCACTGCTTCAGGATGACTTTTTCAGACAGAAAGAGATAAAGAGGCAGAAAGCGTGAAAGAGACCACAGCAATCAGGTTTCTTTCAAAGTAGTATGGACCAGAATCAAACCCGGTCACGTTCTTGGCAAAGCAGTGCAGTGTCCGCTTGAGCTATTGTGCTGGCCTCCTGACAGGAGCTACTCTAACCACAATGAATGAATATGCCGAAAGCCAAGGGGCCTGGATCACAGTAAACAGTCCAACAATAACCAGCACTATTCTTCACGAGAGGGTGGGGGTTAATGGTTCACAGTACAATCTTTGACACAAAGGCAGTCTCTGTCCCCCTTGACAAGCACCTGGAAGACACAGGCTCCCCCAACCTAGGGCCCTTTCCCAACCAAACACCAGAACCCCACTGTCCCTCCGTCCCGTCCCTGCCCTCCTTCCTCAAGTGCACTGCTTTGCTGTGATACACTACAGCCAGTCCAAGCTTCACCTTCCTGTCCTTTTTCCTTAAAGTTCCACCTATGACTGAGATCGTTTAGTATCTTATCTGGCTTATCTCATTCAGCATGATGCCTTCACGTTCAAGTCCAAGATACTACAAGGGAGAGTGACCTCATTATTTTGAACGGCTGTATCCTATTCCTCTGTATCAATGTACCACAACTCTCTTAGCCACTCATCTACCACTAGGCATCTTAGTTGCTTCCAAGTTTGGACTGTTAAAAACCACTGCTCTGAACATATGTGTGCATAGCAGGGGGGTTGGATAGGTGTCTTTGATCTCCCTGGATATATCGCAAAGTGAGGGCTTGCCAGGTCAGAAGGTAGGCCCATTCCTAGTGTTCTGATGAATCTCCAGACTGTTTTTCATAGGAGTTGGACGAATTTCCATCCCCACCTTCCCTCCCACAGCCTCTGCAACAGTGTCTGTCTTTTCTAATGCATGGCATTCTGGCAGTATCTCCTTGCTGTGATTTGCACTTCTCTGATCATCAGTGCCTTTGAGCGTTTTTTCACATCTAATGGCCCTTTGGATCTTTTTTTTTTTTTTTGCCTCCAGGGTTATTGCTGGGGCTCAAATCCATTGCTCCTAGGAGCTATTTTTTTCCCCTTTTGTTACCCTTGTTTTATCATTGTTGTGGTTAGAATCATTGTTATTGATGTCGTTGTTGTTGGATAGGACAGAGAATAGAGAGAGGAGAGGAAGAGAGGGGGAGAGAAAGACAGACACCTGCAGCCCTGCTTCACCACCTATAAAGCGACTCCCCTACAGGTGGGGAGCCAGGGTCTTGAACCAGGATCTTATGTTGGTCCTTACACTTTGCACCACATGCTCTTACCCTGCTGTACCACCACCCAACCCCCTGAATCTCTTCTTCTTCTGCTGCTTCTTCTTCTTCTTCTTCTTTTTCATAAAAAGGAAACATTGACAAAACCATAGGATAAGAGGGGTACAACTCCACACAATTCCCACCACCAGATCTCCGTATCCCATCCCCTCCCGATAGCTTTCCTATTCTTTATCCCTCTGGGAGTATGGACCCAGGGTCATTGTGGGATGCAGAAGGTGGAAGGTCTGGCTTCTGTCATTGCTTCCCCGCTGAACATGGGTGTTGACTGGTCAACCTGGATCTCTTCTTTAGAGAAGCCTCTGTCCATTTCATTTTTCAGTGGAGCTGTTTGTCCTTTCACTGCTAAGTCTGGTGTATCTATTTTTGTTAATTAAAAAGTTAGAGGCCAGGCTAAATGTGGACAAAGGGAATGCCACTGCCTTATACAGGGAGGTATGTGAAGGCGTGTACAACTGTAAGAGCCAAGTGCTAGTGGTCTATTTCTGTGCTCCCTGCCTGCTCTGAGCCAGTCACTTAGAGACCAGTCCTACAAGTATAAATACCCCAGACAACAAAGGCTGGGGGCTGGAGCTCTTCTCCCCGTGATCTGGAATAAAGTTTCTCCTTCTCCAAGTATTTGGTTCTCTGGTCTCATTTGCTACTTCATTATTAACCCTCTGTCTGCTATATGACACACAAAGATTTCCTCCTACTCCCTGGGAAGTCTCTTTAAGACAATTTCAGTGGTAATTTCTCTGTCATGCAAAAGCCTTTCAGTCTGCTAGAGTCCCACTGGTTTATTTTTTGCTTTTGTCTTCCTTGCAACTGGATTTGAATCAGTGAAGATGTTGAAAAGAGTTCTGCCAATGTATTCCTTTAAGTATAAGATTGTTTCTGACCTAAAACCTAAATTTTTTATCAACTTGAGTTTACTGTTGTGTATGGTGAAATGTGGTCATCCAGTTCCATTTTTTATTTATTTATTTTCCCTTTTGTTGCCCTTACTGTTTTTTATTGTTGTTGTTGTTATCGCTGTTAGATAGGACAGAGAGAAATGGAGAGAGGAGGGGAAGACAGAGAGGGGGAGAGAAAGACAGACACCTGCAGGCCTGCCTCACCGCCTGTGAAGCGACTCCCCTGCGGGGGGGGGGGGGGCAGGGACTCGAACTAGGATCCTTATGCTGGTCCTTGCGCTTCACACCATGTGTGCTTAACCCACTGCGCTACTGCCCGACTCCCCAGTTCCATTTTTTTATATTGCTACCAGGGTGATCACTGGCACTCAGTGTCTGCACAGTTAATCCAACACTCCTGGCAGTCATTTTTCCCTTTTCCTTTTATTTGACAGGATAGAGAAACTGAAAGGAGAGGGGGGGAAAAAAGAGAGAAACTGGATTTCTAGCAGGTGTGGCCATGGAGTAACAGTGGACACAGATACTCCCCCCAAAACATGAATTGACAACTACTGAACTTAAGCAACCTCATCAAACCACAGCCTGAAGACATCCACAGGTGTGTAGCATTCAGGCAGACGCCCACGAGAATGGTAAGGAAGCGAGAGGGGGCACAGGATGAAAGCCACACAGAAACTGAGGGTACTGGCAGTGGATGACGCCATTTGGGCTCTATGCCTCAGGCCCCAAGAGGAGTCAACGAAGAAAAGAAGAAGCAGGGCCTGGTGGCGGCTCTGGTTGGGAGCACTTGTTACCAGGCTCCAGGACCCAGGCTCCCAGCAGACCCTTCCATTTATCTGGACAGAGGCTAAGAGACGGGGAGAGAAAGAGAGCAGAAACACCACTCCCCCACTCTACAGCTCATGAAGCTTTCTCCTGCATGATGCTGGCTTGGGGTCGAACCCAGGGCCCTACACATTAGGTAAAGTGGGTGCTCTACTGGATTACTGGGTGAGCTGGATCGACCTTCTCGTGGTGCATCCCGTGAGTACCCATTCATTGGGGAAACTGATGATCCTTCCTAGCCGACTGAATCCACATGGATCGCAGTCACTTTCAAAGCCAGCAACAAGCAGCTCCTGATGTTAACTGGCTACGGAAGAAGGGCAAACGCTAGAAGAAGAAGAACTGGGTGAGTTATGGCTCATGCCCCTCCCAGTTTTATTACTGATTATAGCTAACTTCTTCCTATGCCTAATTTACAAGTAAGCTTCCTCACAGGTGTGTAATGCTGTATGTGTGAGAAACAGTATATTCTGTTTACGGTTCTTCACTATCTCACAGTTTTAGGCTTCTGCTAGGGATCGTGGAATGTATTCCCTATGGGTAAGAGAACACTTATTACATCACAGGATATAGAAATAAAAAGCAAAATTACCTTTTCTTCTTTGTTCAGTCTCCTTACCTGAGAGGTGACTACTTACTTCCAGACTGTTTTTTTTTTTTTTTAAGATGTTTTTCGTTTGTTTTGCCCCCAGGGTTATTGCTGGGGCTCAGTGCCAGCTCTATGAATTCACAGCTCCCAGCGGCCATTTTTTTTTCTTTCTATTTTTATTCGACAGGACAGAGAGAAACTGAGAGGGGAGGGGAGACAGAGAGGAAGAGAGAAAGACACCTGCAGACCTGCTTAACTGCTAATGAAATGTCCCTCCTGCATGTGGGGAGCAGGGGCTCGAACCCAGGTCCTTGCACATGCTTAACTGGGTGTGCCACTGCTCGGCCCCCTAGATATGCTTATTAACAAATGCATACATTATTTTTTTCTTCTTGCCTCTATGGTTATTGCAGGGGCTTGGATCTACTGCTCCTGGAGGCTATTTCCCCCTCTCTGTTGCCCTTGTTGTTTTAACATTGTTGTGGTTATAGATGTTGCTGCTATTGGATAGGACAGAGAGAAATGGAGAGAGGCGGGGAAGACAAAGAGGGGGAGAGAAAGACAGACACCTGCACACCTGCTTCACTGCTTGTGAAGCGACCCCCTGCAGGTGGGGAGCTGGGGGTTCGAAAAACATTCCTTTTTGCCTTACCATACTCCCTGACCAACAGCCCATCCCATTAGACTCTGGTCAGGGACACTTTCTGGAAGTCAAAGTTGTAAATAAACCTGATCCCTGACAGGCCATTCACAACACTGCCACTATGCAGACACATTACACTGTTACTAGTTACGCCTTGGTGTAAAGTGGCACTCCTCACTAGCTTAGCCAAACTCAAAATATACTGGCTTTCCTTCCATCACTAAAGCAAACCAAACCAAACTTATCAAGTGCTGTCTTTCACATAAGTTGTTCGCTCCAGTAATATCCATTTCTGATCAAGTGTGTTGAGATCCCTTTCTTTTGCCCTCGAGTATCATTTCATTTCGTTCTTTTCTCTTTAAGATACAGCACACGTTCTAGACTCTGTTCTAGACTCTGTTCACAAGTGTTAGCTCCAGTACAAAACTGCTTCTCCCTGAGACTCTAGGAAAAGTTAGGGCTGCACAATGTAAAATGTTTCGAGAGTTTAAGAACTCTTTCACTAGCATTCGTTTCCCAGAAATCAGGGTAGCAGCTACGATTTACCTACCAGTTTTGTGACTTTACCTGGGCCGACTGACTTCTCTCTGATTACAATTTCAGTCTTCATAAAATGAAACTTTTAATGAACTTTTAAAATGAACATTTTAAATGAGAAAGCATACATAAAAACACATTTACTACATACTACATGGCAGAGTCTGCTTGCTGATTACGAATGAGTTACTCAATCACTAAAAAAAAAAAAAAAAAAAAAAAAGAGGTAGGCAAATGCAACCCTTGGACTGTTTCTTTGAATACAGTGTTTTACTAGGGAACTAATTTCCAAGGCCATTGTTGTCTCCTGGGTCCAGTTTCCTGTTGTGATGCAGTATACCAGCCGGCCATACGGAGCCTGGCGACAGACAGAGCAGACTGCGATCTGCACAATCGTGCCGCGGACTGTGGGGGAGATCGAATGGACTTAAGCACAGCCAGCCAAGGGTCTGGCCCTCTTGGCCCTGCTCCTTCTGCTCAGATGGGTCCCGGCTGAGGGTGCTGGAGGTGCCCGCCGTGGCTGCCTCTCCTGGGGACTGAACACGTGGGGACTCAGCTAGCCAGTCAACTCTTAAGACTCCTCTACAGCCTTATGCGGAAAACTGTTTATCTCGTGGGGCTGAACACTGGGTAAGTAACGCATGGGCTTATGAGACTACCTTATTTACCCCTGCCGGCAACTGCTCATTTTGCCGTTACCTAAGATTATGCCCCATGATACTGTACCGCCTAATAAAGCTTTGATCCTTTGAACCCGCTCTCAGCCGCGCCACAGTCAAGTCCTTCATATGCCTCAGCAAAGTCTTTTTAGTTTAATCACAACAATTTCCTATCCTTCTGGGGTAGGTGTCTGCACACCGCCCCCACTACCAACCTAGGTCCCATAGCACCACTGTGCGTTGGGACCCCAGTTCTCTCTCAGCCCCTCCGCCTCTCCCCTGCCCTTGGTCTCACTGTGACAGACCACGTCTAGTCCAAGTTTCCCCCTACACTTTGCTTTCCCCTCGTTTCTTAAGTTCCACCTGTAGGTGAGATCATCTGGTATTCATCTTTTTCCTACCGGTCTCACGTAACTTGACTCCTTCAAGTTCCAGCCACCCTGAGGTAATGGAGATGATCTCCTCATTTTTCATCGTATTCCACTGTGTCTACACACCACAGCTTTGTCAGCCACTCATCTGTTGTTGGGTACCTGGGTTGCTTTCATGTTTGTGTTATTATGAATAGAACTGTGGATGATCAGATGCCAAAGTTCAAGAGGAACCAAAAAAAATTTTTTTGAGGAAATAAAATTAATTATGATACCCACGAAGATTATTAAAGAACAACTCAGTGTTCTTTAATAATCTTAAGTGCACTGGTATATTAGCTTATGAAGCACAAGCCATACAGAAACATCTTTCTATGGAAGTGAACAGAATTAAACAAATAAAAAAGGATGCTAACCTTATGCATAACACTGGCAGACTTAATCCTATTTTACCCTCTTGACTCTGCAGCATTTTTTTTAAAAATGAAGGCAGAGTGACAGAGAGTGAAAAAGACCACAGAACCAAAGCTTCCTCCAATGCAGCAGGGGTCAGGCTCGAACCTGGGCGGCAAAGCAGGGCACTGTCCAAGTGAACTGTCAACATTTGATCCCCCTGACTCCACAGCATTCCACAGAGCCTAAGCAGAGACTATGTGTGAATCATAAGTGAAGTGGAGTGAAGCACTACTGGTAGTGGTTGAGTACAGTCCAAAAGTATGAGTCTCCAGCATTAACATGTTTCCAGGGGTACAAATAAAGACCCAGAGAGTAATACACAGATTTAGAGTGTTCATGGAGCTGAGGTCTGAGATGAAGAGAATTAGTCACAAAAGAGTCCAAAAAAGTTGCCAATTAAATAAAAATTTAGATAAAGCACTGGCAATGAACAATCTCTAGTAAATCAAATTAGCACAGCAAACAGGTACATTTCACTCCAAGGGTGTCAATGTGACTTAGCATGTCATAAAGGATTGCGCTTTAGTAGGGAATCAGGTTGGATCAGGCTGGATCAGGCTGTGTCCAACCTGATCGATTTAAGAAATAGCCAACTCGTTTAGGAAGCACAAACACATTAGCAACCATGACAAGAGCAAGCAGAAGCCACGTTTTTGGCTCATTCGGATGGCAATATACTTAAGAGTGGCAACGGCCAGTCAAAGGAAGTAGCAGGAGATATGATAAAAGCTTAAGTAGATCAGATTCTTCTACATAACCCCCCTCACTCTTATCTGTTTACAAACTCTAGTAAAAGAATATGAAATGTGCTTTTCTTTTTTTGGCCTCCAGGGTTATTTCTGGTGTTCAGTGAACGTGGACAAATCCACTGCTCCTGGAGGCTATTTTTTCCCTTTTGTTGCCCTTGTTGTATCGTTGTTGTGGTTATTATTGTTGTTATTGATGTCCTCATTGTTGGATAGGACAGAGAGCAATGGAGAGAGGAGGGGAAGACAAAGAGGTAGAGAGAAAGACAGACACCTGCAGACCTGCTTCACCGCCTGTGAAGCGACTCCCCTGCAGGTGGGGAGCCGGGGGCTCGAACCGGGATGCTTGAGCAGGTCCTTGCCCTTCGCGCCACGTGCGCTTAACCCACTGCGCTACCGCCCAGCCCCTGACATGTCCTTCACATCACCTGCACTGCTGTAGTATACCTCAGTGTTTGACTTCCGCTCCCTTTTGCACCCTCTACAACTCAGGGAGCTGAGCTGTGGCTCCCAGGTGCTGGGAGGACTCCCTCCAAAGGGGCGGAAGGGAGGTGAAAGCACGGCAGCTGTTCTATGAACCACAGGCGCTGAGTACTCTGAACCACCCTTGAAGACCGCCAGTCTTTGTGCAGATAAAATGTGTCCATGTTTGGATAACTGCAACAGGAAAACTTTAAGTATATTCTTTGTGAAAAGTAATTCTTTTCCAAAGTAAAAAAAAAAAAAACACTCTTAGTGAGTAAAGTTGTAGTTTTAGCAGTTTCACAAACCCCTTGAATGTCCAGTTTCACAGAAGGGACAGATCCCCAGGTCTGTTTCTGCATGCCGGCTTGCCACTGTATCACAGGCTCACTGAACTCTGGAAACAGCGACTATACAGCTGTGAGGAAATGAGTGTGGGAAAGGGAAGTAGCGTCCACCTGTCAGGAGCAGCGCTGATCTGAAGTAGTGCTGTGAACTCGGGGCGGTTCTGGACCACACTTTGAGAAACTGATTTCACCTACTAGGGAAAAGATTGGGGGCCTGGCGGTGGTGCACATGTTACCCTGCTCAAGGACCCGGGTTCAAGCCCCTTATCCACACCTGCAGGGGGGAAAGCTCCACAGATGGTGTCGCTGGGCTGCAGGTGTGTCTCTGACCCCCTTCCTTCTCAAGCTCTCTCTGCCCTAGCAAATCAAACAAAGAATGTTTAAAAATCTTAGGAAGTATCAAATGCCAAGTACAGTGCGATCCTGAAATGTGCTTCTGGTCAAGGATACAGTGTTGTTTGGATTATCTGTTCTGATTAAATACACTATTTTCCTTTATGGAGGCCAAAACTACCGAACCATTTAGACTAAGCTATATATGAAATGGATCATATGCCCAATGGTGATGCAAAAAAGACTTTTATACCTCAGCGTCAGAGGCCCCAAATTCAATCCCCAACACGACCATAAGCCAGGGCTGAGCAGTGCTCTGGTCTCTACAAATTTCTGTGTGTCTTTCCTTGCAGTGTGTGTGTGTGTGTGTGTGTGTGTGTGTGTGTGTGTAAATGTGTGTGTGTGTATCTGAGTGTGTGTGAGTATATGTGAGTATGTGTGCGTATGAGTGTGTGTGTGTGTGAGTGTGAGTATGTGTGTCAGTGTGTCAGTGTGTCTGTGTGTGAGTGAGTGTGTGTGAATGTCTGTGTGGGTGAGTGTGTGTAAGTGTGTGAGTGTAAGTATGTGTCTGTGAATGTGGGTGGATGTGTGAGTGGGTGGGTATGTGTGTGATTGTGTCTGAGTGTGTGTGAGTGTGTGAGTGTGTGTGAGAGTGTGTGTCTGAGTGTGTGTGAATGTGTGTGTGTAAGTGTGTGAGTGTAAGTGTGTGTGAATATGTGTGTGGATGTGTGTGAGTGGGTGGGTGTGAGTGTGTGTGTGTCTGAGTGTGAGTGTGTGTGTGTGTGTGTATGAGTGTGAGTGTGTGTGTGTGAGTGTGTGTGTCTGAGTGTGAGTGTGTGTGTGTGTGTCTGAGTGTGTGTGAGTGTGTGTGAGTGTGAGTGTGTGTGTGTGTGTGTGTGTCTGAGTGTGAGTGTGTGTGTCTGTGAATGTGAGTGTGTGTTTTAAGACTGTCCACAAGAGTCAGGCAGCATCACCCTCAAACCCTCAGTCATTAACTCTCTGGCCCAAGTAAAGAAAGAGAAGCCTCACCTTAAAGGGGGAGAGGGCTGCTACAGCGCACAAGGACCCGGGTTCAAGCCCCTGGTCCCCACCTGCAGGGGGAAAGCTTCACAAGCGGTGAAGCAGGGCTGCAGGTGTCTGTCTCTCTCCCTCTCTATCTCCCCTCCCCTCTCAATTTCTGTCTCTATCCAATAATCAATTAAAAAAAGAAAGAAAAGAGCGAGTGGGATAACTGGAAGAGCAACGCAATCAAGGAACCAAGAAGTCTGTATAATAACCGCACTCTCCCGAGAGAAGCGGAGGGACTGAGGCTCAGCACCCTCTCCCCACCCCGCCCCGCGGTGGGTGGATGGACTTGCACAAAACCCAGGCAGAGGGAAATGTGGGCGACAGCCACGTGCATGGACTATTTTCTAAAACAAGAAGTACTTTTAGGGGCCGGCGCACATGTTACGGTCAATGCACAAAGGACCCGGGTTCGAGGCCCGAGCCCCCCCCCCCCAGGGGTGAAGCAGGGTTGCAGGTGTCTGTCTGTCTCTCCTCCCAGCGCCCCCTTCCCTCTCAACTTCTACCCAATCAATCACTCCTGTCCCCCACCCCCGGGGTCATGACCTCCCGGCCTCAGTTTCTCCCTCCTGTCCCCCACCCCCGGGGTCATGACCTCCCGGCCTCAGTTCCCCCTCCTGTCCCCCACCCCCGGGGTCATGACCTCCCGGCCTCAGTTTCTCCCTCCTGTCCCCCACCCCCGGGGTCATGACCTCCCGGCCTCAGTTTCTCCCCCCGCGGGAGAGGCGGCCGCGGGACCCCCACCCCCCAAGTACACGGACCGGGGCGCCCCGCGCTCACCCGGCTGATTCTTCAGCGACATGAGAGACACCAGGTAGTGCGCGATGTCGAAGAACGGGAACATGGACGTGCGGGAGAAGGCGAGCGTCAGCTCGTCCCACGGGGAGCTCATGGCGACAACGACCCGCCGCCGCAGCAGCCGCGGCACCCAGTTCTCGGCGCGGGGGAGGGGAGGGGGCGGGGCGGCGTGCGCATGCGCCCTGGGCCCTGAGCCGCTCGGGGGCGGGGCCACGCGGTTGGGGCGGGGCTTGTATGGGCGGGGCTTAGATGGGCGGGGCTGATGTGGGCGGGGCTGCGCGTCCTGGGAGCAGCTGGCTCCCGGGAGCACAGAGGATTCAGGGTGGGCGGCACGCTGAGTGCTGGCAGCCCCGCTTCTCCTAATAAGGGTCCTGCGCCAGAGCCCGGAGAATAGGCAGCTGGGTAAACAGTTCGTGGCACTTACAGACTTGCCTCATATTTGGGAGCTATTCTCTGCCCTAACCCAGCTTTCTAGCCCTATCTCCAACGATGACACCATCTCCCCAGACAATACCTTTAGCCCACCTGCATGTTAGTTGTCAGGCTCAGGCAAAAATTAGTAAAGTCCAGGTTCAAGCCCCCGCTCTCCACCTGCAGGGGGGTCGCTTCACAAGCGGTGAAGCAGGTCTGCAGGTGTCCGTCTCTCTCCCTCTCTGTCCTCCCCTCTTCTCTCCATGTCTCTCTTTCCTATCCAACAACAACGACATCAACAGTAACTACTACAACAATAAAACAACAAGGGCAACAAAAGGGAATAAATAAATATAAAAAAGTAAAGTAAAGTCATGGGCCATTGGAATATACCTGAAATAGACCTACTAGCTTCTTCCCACAGGAAGTTCCCTAAGTTCACCTGTTTTATTCCAATCTTTGAATTCCTGTTTATTAAATATTTTGTCCTGCTTTATAACTTACCAACTTTCAGCCACCAAGTTGCAGATGCTACCATGATACCATCCTGACTTCCCTGGGCAGATGACCTCACCATGTTTCCTGGAGCCTCCCCTCCCCAGAGCTCTGCCCCACTAGGGAAAGATAGAAACAAGCTGGGGGTGTGGATCTACCTTCCAATGCCCATGTCCAACAGAGAAGCTATTTCAGAAGCCAGACCTTCCACCTTCTGCACCATGGTCCATGCTCCCAAAGGGATAAAGAAAAGGGAAGCTTTCATGGAGGGGATGAGACGCAGAACTCTGGTGGTGGGAACTGTGTGGAATTGTACCCCTGTGATCTTACAATCTTGTTAATCATTATTAATTCACTAATGAAAACATTATAATATATAGAGATAAACATGAAAAGTTATGGTAACACACAGCAACGTGCATTATTATTTTTAAAACACTTAACGAGGTACTTTTAGGGGCCAGTTGGTGGTGCACCTGGTGGAACACACATGTTACAATCAATGCAAAAGGAACAGGGTTCAAGCCTCCATCCCCACCTGCACAGAGAAAGCTTTGCAACTGGTGGAGCAGGGCTGCTGGTGTCTCTCTGTTTCTCTTCCTCTCTATTTCCCCCTTCTCTCTCGATTTCTGGGTGTCTCTGTCCATAAGTAAATATGATTTAAAAAAATTTAAAAGAGGTACTTTTACAGTTTCTGTTTAACTGTTGATAGGGTCAAGACTGATAGACTCAAGACTTATGGTCCTCATGGAAATCCTGTGGGAGGGTCACAAGGTAGGCCATCTGCCAATACGCCTTTCCTATGGACAAGGGTTCAAGCCAACACCGTGAACACCGGGGGACTCTTCCAGTGCTGTGACATCTTTCTCTGTGTGTGTGTCTTCATCTCTCTCTACGTATATCTAAAAATGTGGACCCAGAGTGGTGGAGCCCTGGCAACAACAAAAGTGTTGTGGTGTCCTCAAAAAATATCTTGGCCAGTTTTTTGATCTTTGATTTAATTAGGTTATTTAATGTCAATGTCTATGAATTTTGGATACACAGTTCAGAATGAAGACTCTCAGTTGGGTTAATTGCTATGAAGGTGAAGCCCTGATTCTAAAGGGATAAGGAATACCAACAAAGGCCTTAAAAGGACGAAGTTCCTGGATATAGATCAATTGGGTTAGAACAAAGCAACACTCGACACTCCACTTTGTCTTGTAGAAACCAACCGTAATTGTGTTTACAGCTGTTTTTGAAGAGAAAGGACAGTGAGCAGAAACTCACACCCCCATCTCAGTTCCTGTACACCCAGATACTCATCCCTGTTTCTCTGACTTGGTGGTTAAAAGGCACTGCCTGCTCACACCCAATTTCTCCACCGGTTTTTTAAGAAATAGTCAAGACAGATGTTTTCTGCCCATCCTTCTGTCGCTATAAATGTTCCCAGAAATGAAGGGAAAGAAAAGTAGAGCTGGGTTAAGCTCACATGGCTCGAAGTGCAAGGACCTGTAAGGATCCCAGTTACAGCCCCAGGCTCCCCACCTGAAGGAGGGTCCCTTCTCGCAAGCCATGAAGCAGGTCTGCAGATGTCTGTCTTTATCTTCCCTTCTCTGTCTTGCCCTCCTCTGTCGTATGCTTTACATTGGTTTGTTCTAGCCCTCCCCCCGCCAAGAGAATTGGATCAGGCCTGCTAATTTCGCGGGCCTGCTTGGCCCCGCCCCAAGGAACCCCGGGAGAGGGTTCCTGAGTTCAAGAGTGCGAGAGTGACAGAGTTCCTGAGTTCGAGAGTTGCAGAGTTACAGAGTAAGAGAGAGTTCCACAGTGGAAGAGTTTCAGAGGGTTCCCCAGTACGAGAGTTGCTGAGTTCCGGAGTTCGAGAGTTTCAGGGTTACAGAGTAAGAGAGAGTGCCAGAGAGACAGAGTTCCTGGGTTCCTGAGTTCCAGAGTAAAAGAAAGAGTGCTTGCGCCGCCACAAAGAGACAGCAGAGTTCTGTTTGGTGATTAGTTTGTCTTAGTTTATGAATCATTGTTCCTGAATAAAGAAATACAGCTTCCCTGCCCAGCCGTGTGTCCGCGAGTCTCTGTTCACCACTGCAAAGCTACCCGCCCGGCAAGAGCCTACAAATTTTAACAACACTCCTCTCTCAATTTCTCTCTGTCCTATCCAACAACAACAACAATAATGACAACAATAAACAAGGGCAACAAAAGGGAAAATATACTCTCTAGGAGCAGTAGATTCGTGCGGGCACTGGGTCCCAGCAATGATGTTGGAGGCAAAAAAGAAAGAGAGAAATGCTGGGAGTCAGGCAGTAGTGCAGTGGGTTAAGCGCACATGGCACAAACCACAAGGACCGGTATAAGGAACCCGGTTCGAGCCCCCGGCTCCCCACCTGGAGGAAAGTCTCTTCACAGGTGGTGAAGCAGGTCTGCAGGTGTCTGTCTTTCCCTCCCCTTCTCTGTCTTCCCCTCCTCTCTCTATTTCTCTCTGTCCTATCCAACAATTATGACAATAATAACTACAACAATAAAACAACAAGGGCAACAAAAGGGAATAAATAAATAAATAAATATTAAAGAAAGAAAGAAAGAAAGAAAGAAAGAAAGAAAGAAAGAAAAAGAAAGAGAAATGCTTCTGCCTCCATGCACTTTGAACTTCAACAGAATGTCTCTCTGCTTGCCAGAGCTGGCCAGGGACAAGTTCGGCATTTTGTGTCAAGAGGTACACATTTGATTTCAATGTCATTCACCTAACATTTCTCAAACAGCCATGGTGCGAGAGTCACATCATAAACTTTTAAACATACAAACACTATATCATGCCTCAAGAAGAAGCTTGTGCTTTCCAGAGAGAGACTGATTTTTTTTTTTAAAAAGGACACATATAGTTGTACAAAGTTAGTCATGTCAACCATCAGGACCTGTCCTAAGGCTCTTCTGAGAAGAGACAAGTCAAGTCTTGGCTGGACTACAAAGTGAGAAATGAGATCAGAAAAGAGAAGAAGTCCTGAAGTGGCCTGCCATAAGCCAGGCAATTGAGCTCCGGAGTCTTAAGTCATGGTCCTAACAAAGGTAGTGGAGGTTGAGGACAGTAGAAGCAGGGGCTCCGACTAGAATGATGAAACAAATAATAGCTCCTGTATCGGCTCAGCCTGTAGAGCTAGAAACTGAGTCCTACTGGTCAAAGGAAAATATGGGAAATGGGAGAGTAAGTTTATGGATGGAGAGAAAAAGGAAAGAAGACGATAGAGCAGTTTTGAGAATGGAGAGCATGATTTATAAGAGTCTATTTTCTATTTGATTGTCAACAAAGTATACTGGCACCAGGAAGTCAGAAGTATATAATAAGCTTCTGGGTAGGTGAGAGACCAGGAGAATGTGCTCTGCCAAGGGAGGCCTACACTGCTTTATTTCACTTAGTATGTACTTATTTATTGACATTTATCAGACCTTTGCTGGAGGGAATGGTGTTAATTTAAAAATATTTATATTTTTAAAAATCTATCAAGTGTCTTTGCATTTTCCCCCAAAGATGTGCTTTCTTTTTTATTTAAAAAAAGGAGCCATTGACAAAACCATAGGATAAGAGGGGTACAACTCCATACAGTTCCCACCACCAGCTCTCCGTATCCCATCCCCTCTCCTGATAGCTTTTCTATTCTTTATCCCTCTGGGAGTATATACCCAAGGTCATTGTGAGATGAAGAAGGTGGAAGGTCTGGCTTCTGTAATTGCTTCCCCACTGAACATGGGCATTGACTGGTTGATCCATACTCCCAGCCTGCCTCTCTCTTTCGCTAGTAGGGTGGGGCTCTGGGGAAGCGGAGCTCCAGGACACATTGGTGGGGTTGTCTGTCCAGTGAAATCTGATTGGCATCATAGTAGCTGGTGGCTGAAAAGAGAGTTAACATACAAAGCCAAACAAATTGTTGACCAATCATGGACCTAAAGGCTGGAATAGTGCAGATGAAGAGTTGGGGGGATCCTCCATTTTGTAGATAGCTAGTAGGCATATTTTAGTTATATTCCAAAGGGCCTGTGGCTATACTAGGTTTTTTTTTTTTTTTCCCTGAGCCAGAAATCAGATATGCATGTGGATCCAAGTTATTGTCTAGGGAGATGATGTCATGGCTGGAAAAGGGACAGAAAGCTGGATCAGGGATGAGAGTAGCTCCTTAATACAGGAAAGGGGTATAAATATTGTTGACTGTAAACCCCATCAATTTGATTTGGTCTGGGGCCCATATTCAACTTAGGGGCCTATGTGACCTCTGCATCCCCCTAGATCCAACCTCACACTCTGTGGTCATAAGTAGGAACATTCCAAGTTGCCCCAATATCGACCCATCTTCCTCAGGTATAGCATAGAGTATGTTGTCCAGCCTCCCTTTGTTGGATGGAACATTCCATCCAAGTTGAGGGCAAGATCCTATGGAGGGCCCACAAAGGGATTTACTTTATTGTTCCTGATAGAGATGAACGGTACCAGTGGAGAGACGCCGGGCTGGGCTAACTTCACGGACAGTAGAGAGATGACCAGGGACTCATGGCTGAGCTGGGAAGCAGTATCTCGTTTATTAATCAGATACATCACCTTTTATGCATCTCCTCACCAGAAGTGGCAAGGGAAAGGAAATGACTAGGAGAGGGGCAGAGCAAAAAAAAAAGAGTGTGAACAGAACATAGAAAGCTTCCATCTAACCAGTGGGGATTAAACCAATACCCTGCAGGCAGGGCAGGACCCAGGTAAAACAGTGATTATGTAAATAGACCACATCATAAGTAATACAAGCGAACCTAATGTGATGATCAAAACAGAAGGTCTTATAAGCAGAATTTAGAAGCATACCAACAGAGAGAGGGATTTATTCAAGGTCTAGGCCCATCATGTCTGTTTGGGAATCTCAGGACTCCCCAATTAGGGCCCCAGCTGATGGGGTGGCCTGATAGTGACTAAAGAGTCATAGTTAAAGTATGCCAGTCTCTTGCCCTTCTTCAGCTTTTGCAGTCCTTGCTTTGCTAAGGTTAGCTTTGGAATGAGTGGGAGAACTGTAATAGGAAGCAGGTGAGGAGGGTATCTAAGTCTAATTAGATACTATTTCATTAGGAACTTTATACTGACTCACTGCAGACTACTGTGTACTTTTGCTTTCAGGTATATATTTTGCCCTAAATTATGGATACATGTGAACATATGCTCTATCTCAGGGGACCTGGTCTATATCTAGGTTTTGGGACTTTGTTAGGAAGTGAACTGACTGGAATGGAATTAGAGAATACTATGAAAGGAAAGGTCTCACCGGAGTAATGAGGCTGAAGGGTTGACATTCCACACCTGAAGTCTCTGGACACAGAGGGATACAGAGTTCTGGTGGTGGGAACTGTATGGAGTTGTACCTCTCTTAGCCTATGGTTTTTGTCAGTGTTTCCTTTTTATAAATAAAAATTTTAAAAAGCTTTAAAAATGGTGTGTATATAGGGTTTGAGCTCAATTAAAAAGAGATTTTTGGATGGCCTACTATGTTCTAAGTATTTTGCTAGATATCAGAAGGCCCACCTTAAATACTAAGTATTCAAAAGATAGGGTAATTATAGTAAATCTACATGTTACTCCTTATTAGGAAAGGATAGACTTGTTAAAATAGTTCTTTAAAAAATATTTTACTTATTTTGGGCATAGAAATCAAGAGGGGTGGGTAGAGATAGATAGCATAATGGTTATGCAAAGAGACTCTCATGCCTAAGACTACAAAGTCTCAGGTTCAATCCCCTGCACCACCATAAGCCAAAGCTGAGCAGTGCTCTGGGGGAAAAAAAAAAAAAAATCAAGAGGGGAGAAGGGGAGAGAGCTAGAGAGACACCTGCAGCACTGCTTTCCCTCTTATGAAGCTTTTCTCCACGGTGGGAGGGAGCAGGGGGTTGGACCTAGGACGCTGAGCATTGTAGTATCTGTGCTCAACCAGGCACACCGCCACCTGGCTCCAACTTGTTAAAATAATTGTCATGTGTGGCCTTCAAGGAAGGCACTTCCTATTACAGAAACTTTATTAGAACTCTAGGAAAGAACTCTAAAGAAAGCAAACAAGGAAGTCAAGCGGTAGCACAAGTGGGTTAAGCACATGTGGCCTGAAGCCCCGGGCTCCCCACCAGCAGGAGAGTGGCTTCACAGGCGGTGAAGCAGGTCTGCAGGTGTCTGTCTTTCTCTCCCCTTCTCTGTCTTCCCCTCCTCTCTCCCATTTCTCTCTGTCCTAGCCAACAACGACAGCATCAAAAACAACAATAATTACTACAACAATAAAACAACAATGGCAGCAAAAGGGAATAAATAAATATTTAAAAAGAAAGAAAGAAAACAAGACACCTGTATTTGTTCTACTTCTGGATTCTGCTGGCTTTTTCCATAGCTTTTTGTACACTCTAATCGTTGGAATTATAGTGTTGTGAATCCAGAGGCAGAACTTGAATTTTACCTTCCAGTGGCATTATATTTAACCATTTTGATTTTACAAAATTAATGTGTTTGACTTGGATTGTCAAAAATGCTAAATCCAAAGTACAGCTTTGTAACATCTATAAATTACATGTATATTACAGACGGCACCATTCTGGGGTGTATTTAATTTCACATTGAATTCGATAAGCAGCACTGTAAAATAATCAAAGATTTTTTTTAACAATGTAAATAAAACAGTTTACTTTCCCTATATATTGTGACATAAAGGAATTAATCATCTCAAGGCACTACAAATGACCTAAAATTTGTTTTATTTCATAGTAAGCTGGGGCGCTTTTTTTTTTTTTGCCTTAAGACTAAGGGAGAGAAAAATCTAAAAGAAAACAAATAGTAATTGATAAATAGCAAGTTCTATCTATTTAAGACCTTGGGAGAATTATGTTGTTTTGGTGGTTGTCTCACTGTGGGGCAGGGGGACAGGGGGGTGGAAGGGAAAGCACACAGCTTTGGTGCTGGAAATGGTGTAGAACCACACTTCTATTATTTTGTAATCTTGTAAATAACTATTAAATCAGTAATTAAAAATTGTCATCTCCATTTTAAATATGCTTACAGTATTTCATTTTCTTTTCTTTTTTTAACCAGAGCACTGCTCAGTTCTGGCTTATGGTGGTGAGGGGGATTGAACCTGGGACTTTGGAGGCTCAATTGTGAGAGTCTCTTTGCATAACCATTGTGCTACCTTCCCCCATCCAGCATAATTTCTGATTAGTTCTGTAGACTAATAAAATAGACCAGATTACAAGGAAATGGAAAATGAAGAGAAGACAAGGTTTTAAACTGGTGACAGCAAAAAGCAAGATTTGGGAAAACTTTTCCCAACTTTTGAAAACAATTTACGAATTTAGAGTTATTACAGTTAAAACTAGTACAAGGATTAGGCAGTGGGGCACCCAGTAGAGCACACCATGCTCAAAAGACCCAGGTTCAAGTCCCTGGTCCCCACCTTCAGGGAAAATCTTCACAAGTAGCAAAGCATTACTGCAGGGATCTATCTTTCTCACTCCTTCTCTGTCTCTTGATGAACATAAGAAAGAAAAGGAAAGATAAAAAGGAAAAAGACAGGGCCCCAGAGAGCAGTGGATTCATCCTGCTGGTGCCAAACCCCAGTAATAACCACGGTGGCAACTACAGAAATATAAATAAATAAATTAATAAATAAGAAGTAAAAAAAGAGATAAAACTAACACATATTATTCTCAATCCTTTAGAAAAAAAAACTAGTGTAATTGTATGAACATCTGAAAGAGTATTCACTAACCATACTCAAAGCGTTTTAGCTCAAAAACATACAAACCATTAACCCTCACCCAACAACAAAATAATATATAGACATATATATATATAGCTAATTTTTATAAATCAAGTTTCCCAACAGTGATATTATTAATAGTTGGATTGAGCAATTATTTGTTGTGGGTATAATCATGTACACTACATGATATTTCACAATTACCCTTGACCTCTCCTCACTGTATGTCTATAACACAGAGATAGAGAGAGAGAGAGAGAGACATCAATGTAACAGACATAAATGCCCAAATGTAGGGTAGAGAAAAAAAAAACCTAATAAGCTATAGTTACAAATGAATTAGGGGACAGACAGTATGTTTCTGTTTTCACACAAATTTCATGGACATATCAGTAGCATTAGTCACCAAGTTATTCCAGAACAACTCACATTGGCCTGGTGGTCTCATGTCACACAACCTTTTGGTCTGCTCATGGATCCACCCAGGTCAAATTGGCTCCATCCTGAAACCTGATATCACAAAAGGCCATGCCAGTTCTTTCTGCTCTGCAGTGCTGCTCTGTATCCACTGAGTGGCATGGCTCTCACTTTGGGAAGTCAATGTAAATAATCCATAGCTAGTAAATTTCTGTGTCGAGGACAGGATTACATTTCTAAACTACAGTCTTCTAGTTAGGCATTTTTGTTCCACCTTTATTTTGCTATGTATTTTGTAATTCTGCCATGCCAAATGATCACGCTGCACCAAATATCTGAAGACAAAATGTACTTGTTTTTACTTCAACTTTTTAATGTCTGGCATTATGAAGGACAATGAATGAAAGAACACCAGTGGCCCTAAATGTAGCCACTGAATTCACGCTGTCGAATGAGATGTCAGTGCATGCGATAAATGATATACCAGTGCAAGAACATGGTCACTTCACTCCTTAAACTCAATATGTATTTTAAAATAAATGCCTTTGACTTAGCATCTTGGAAAATAGAATTTCATCCACTTTTTTTTTTTTGCATTGGAAACCAAAATCCTTTTTTTATAAATATTACTTGTACCTCTACTATAAACTATCGAAGAAAATGTGCCCTGCATATGTGACAAATGTGAATTTTCCTAACTTAAAAGCTGATGATATGGGGCAGAGGGTAGATCGCATAATGGTTATGCAAACAGACTCTCATGCCCGAGGCTCCAAAGTCCCAGGTTCAATCCCCCGCACCACCATAAGCCAGAGCTGAACAGTGCTCTGGTTGAAAAAAAAAAAAAAGCTTATGTTATTAAAGGGAATACTACTAATATTTATAAATGTAAAGACTGACCAAATTAGGGGCCAGGTGGTGGCACACTTGGTTCAGTACACACATTACAGAGCACAAGGACCCAGGTTCAAGCCTCTGGTCCCCACCTGCAGGTGTTCTTTTTGAGTGGTGAAACAGAGCTGCAGGTATCTCTCTGCCTCTTTCCCTCTCTATCTCCGCCTCCACTCTCAATTTCTCTGTCTCTATCTAAAAAAAAAAAAAAAAGCAAAACAGCCTCTACAATTACTTTTTTAAATATTTATTTATTTATTTCCTTTTGTTACTCTTGTTGTTTTATTGTTGTCGTTATTGATGTCGTTGTTGTTGGATAGGACAGAGAGAAATGGAGAGAGGAGGGGAAGACAGAGGGGGAGACAAAGATGGACACCTGCAGACCTGCTTCCCCACCTGTGAAGCGACTCCCCTGCAGGTGGGGAGCTGGGGGCTCGAACCGGGATAGTTACTTTGCGCCACGTGCGCTTAACTTGCTGCGCTACCGCCCTTATTCCCGGCCACTACAATTACTACCTATACTACACACTTGTGATGAACCTCAGCAGGCTGGTTCGTGCATCTAATCAATTTTATGTGCAGAAAAAAACAACTTCACTAGGGGAGTCCGGCAGTAGCGCATCGAGTTAAGTGCACGTGGGGGGGAACGCAGGGGGGAACGCAGGGACCGGTGTAAGGATCCCGGTTAGAGCCCCCGGCTCCCCACCTGCAGGGAGGTCACTTCACAGGCGGTGAAGCAGGTCAGCAGGTGTCTATCTTTCTCTCCCCCTGTCTTCCCCTCCTCTCTCCATTCCTCTCTGTCCTAACAGCGACGACATCAATAACAACAACAATAATAACTACAATAACAATAAAAAACAACAGGGGCAACAAAAGGGAAAATAAATAAATATATTTAAAAATTTAAAAAAAAACTTCAGTAGTTCTCTCTCTTGGGAGCTTTACTCTAGTGGTGCACAGAAAAATGAAAAGAGATTGTATAGTGACTTCCAGGAGGTGTGGCCATGGAGTAACAAAGATCAGATCAGATCTCCCCACAAACAACAAATAACTACAACTATAGTCCTAAACAGAACCCACCAACCACAGCTGAAACATCTACAGCTTCAGCCACCAGGCTGCAGATGCTACCATGACGCCAACCTGACTTCCCTGGGCAGACAACCTCACCCATGTATCCTGGAGCCTCCCCTCCCCTGATCCCTGCCCCACTAGGGAAAGAAGAAACAGGCTGGGGGTGTGGATCCACCTGCCTACACCCATGTCCAGGGGAGAAGCAATTACAGAAGGCCAGAACTCTCCCACCATCTGCACCCCATAAAGAATTTTGGTTCATACTCTCAGCAGGGGAGAAATCATAGAGGGGAAATGACCAGAGTGCTCTGACCTCCAACTTTATCAGAAACCAGAGAGGAGAAAAAAGGAGGGACATTTGGATATAATAATAGGTGTATGTGTGACTTGGAAAGGAAGAGAAGATGGGACAAAAAAAAAAAAGATTGTATGGCAAAATAAGTGCTATAACAGGCAAGGACCATACATGCAATGAGAGCTCTTCAAGGGTGGGTGAGCTTCTAACTGTTGTTAAAATTCTGAGGCTCTTGCTGGCCTGGCTAGCTTCACGGGCGGGTAACAGAGATGCGGAGACAACGGCTGGGCAGGGAAGCTGTATTTCTTTATTCAGGAACAACGATTCATAAACTAAACCAAACTAATCACCAAACAGAACTCTGCTGTCTCTTTGCGGTGGCGCAAGCACTCTCTCTTACTCTCGAACTCAGGAACCCTCCAACTGTGGAACTCTCGAACTTTGGAACCCTGCCGGGGTTCCTAGGGACGGGGCCAAGCAGGCCCGCAAAACTAACTGGACTGATCCAATTCTCTTGGCGGGGGAGAACTAGAACAACTCAATGTAAAGCATACAACATCTAACCCAAACTGGAATGGCAAAAACAGTGTACAAAGGGGCCAGGTGGTGGTGTACATGGTTAAGTGCACATTACAAAGCACAAGGACACAGGTTCAAGTCCCTGGTCCCCACTCACACTGCCTCTTGGTTCCTCTTGGTCTCTCTCCCTATCTATCTCTCCCTCCCCTCTCATGTTGTCTCTGTCTCTATCCAATAATAAATTAAAATAAAATTTAAAAACAGTATATAGCAGGGGAAACAGGTTTTTAGGAAATGTTCTAGAGTCACAATGCCATTTTATAAACCCCAGTGTTTTGCCTCTCATTCCTGGCGATGCAGGCAGGGGATTTCTTTCAGAAGGCAACTAGTGAATAAAATAGCAACAAATTAGGCTACTAGATAGTGGACATTCATCTCCATTTTAACTCACAGGTTCAGCTTCCAACAAAAAGAGACTTGCAACTTGACCAAGACACCAGTCTGCAAGTCTGAAATTTGTAACAGCTGTCTCCCAGAAGCCCAGTACAAGTCAGTGAACTGATGTAACAACTTCTGTTTAGAGTAAGATGAAGAACAGTTGTCCTGCAGACAACTCACCAGCTATTTATAAGTCTTGTTTATATATCCAGCCATAGAAGTATGGCGGAAGTATGGCCTGAAAGCTTGTTCTCCACCCCTTCCACAGCATGTTAGGGGAGCTTTAAGGTCCGATCAGTTAATACATTGTGTGGCCAGCATCAGACTCAGAAATCAGGTAATGTGTATACACTATAGAACAACAAACAGTCCAAAGCTCACAATGTCTTTGATCTCACTGGTCTGGAGACCAAACAACATGTTTCTGAATAATGCATGGGACATTGAAGAAATCAAAAAAGAAACTAAGAATTACCTCAATATCAAAGAAAACAAACCTGTGGATCAGACCCGACAGGGTACAGCAAAAGCAGTCCCAAGAAGAAAGTTCATAGCAATAAAGACCCCACACTCCTGAGGAGATATCACTAACAAACCATCTAACAACCCAACTGAATCAACAAAAACTGGAGCAGTAAAGAGACCCAACAGTCAGGAGGAGAAGGAAATAGTTAACATCAGAGCAAAAATCAGTGAAATAGAAAGCGAAAAGACCACATCAGGAAGATTAATGAAACCGAGAGCTGGTTCTTTGAAAGGGCAAATAAAAATAGATACATCATTAGTTACACTCACTAAGAGAACAGGAGAGAAAGCCATGGAAAATTACTCAGAAACAAGAAAGAAGATATTACAACAAAGGAGGCAGAGATACAAGGGATCATGCAAGACTGTTATGGACAGTTATGTGCAAATAAATTTGACAAGTTGGAAGAAATGGACACATTCTTAGAGACATATCAACTGCCTATTTTGACACAAGAAGAAGTAGATAAACTTAACAGACCAATCACTAGCGCAGGAATTGAAACAGTGATTAAAAGCATTCCCAAGAATAAAATCCCAGGTCTAGATGGCTATATGAGTGAATTCTGTAAAACATTCAAAAAACTATTATGGTTCTCAAACTCTTTCAGAAAGTGGAAGAAGAAGGAACACTCCCAAAGACATTTTATGACATTTTATCACTCTGACCTCCAAAGCAAGAAAGGGCCGCACAAAAAAAGAAAACTATAGACCTGTATCCCTGATGAACACTGATGTCAAGATCCTCAACAAAACCTTTGTTAACTGAATCCAACAACTTATTAAGAGAATACTCCACCAAGACCAAGTAAGATTCATTCCTGGGAAACAGTAATGGTTCAACATCCACAAATCAATCAGTGTAATCCACCATATTAACAAAAAGAAAGATAGAAATCACATGATCTTGTCCATTGATGCAGGAAAAGCATATGATAAGGTCCAACACCCATTTATGACAAAGGCCCTCAAGAGATTGACAGTGGTAGGAAAATTCCTCAACATAATAACGGTTACATATGACAAGCCTATGGCTAAATTCATACTCGGTGGGGGAAACATTGACAGCTTTCTCCTGATAAAGTCAGGAACTAGACAGGGATGTCCACTCTCACGACTTCTAGTCAACATAGTGCTAGAAGCCCTCGTCATTGCAATCAGGCAAAAAAGAGACTTCAAGAGAATTCAAAGTGGAAAGGATGAAGTTAAATTATCATTATTTGCAGATGATATGCTTTAAACCTAGAGAACCCCAAAAACTCTACAAAAAAATACTGGAAATAATCAATAAATCAGTAAAGTAGCAGGTTACAAAATCTGTTATCATACGTCTGTGGCATTTCTTTATAGAAAAAAATGGGCCAGAGGAAAGGAAGCAATCCCATTTACAGTTGAGCCCCAGAAGATAAAATGCCTAGGAATAAGTTAACAAAGGAGGTTAAGGACCTTTTCAGTGAAAATTATAAGACACTGTTAAAAGAAATAGAGGATGACACAAAGAAATGGAAGACCATCTCCCGTTTACGGATTAGAAGAGGAAATATCAATAAAATGGCAATTCTGCCCAAAGCAATCTACAAAGTCAGTACAATCCCTATTACAATCCCAATGACATATTTCAAGGGAATTGAACAACTTATCCAAAAATTCATCTGGAACTAAAAAAAAAAAAAAAAAACATGAATAGCAAAAGCACTTCTGAGGAAAAAAAGAATAGAAATGGAGGCATCTTAATGCCCAACTTCAGTTTATAGTATACAGCAATAGTAGTTAGAACAGTGGACTAATGAAACAGGATAGAGAGCCCAGAACTAAACCCACACATGTATAGGCACATTAAATATGACAAAGGGGCCAAAACTGCCTAGTGGGGAAAAGAAAGTCTCTTAAAGAAATGGAGCTGCACAGAGTGTGAGCTCAGGCCCACAGGGATGCAGAGATCACACAGGCTTCTGTGCTGAATAGGGGACCCAGACCAAATCAATGGGGTTTACACTCAACAATATTTAGACACCTTTCTCATATATGGGAGCTACTCTCTTCTCTGATCCAGTTATCTAGCCCTTTTTCCAGCCATGACATCATCTCCCCAGACAATAACTTGGGTCGATCTGCATATCAGATGTGAGGCTCAGGCAAAAACTAGTAAAGTCATGGGCCCCTTGGAATATACTTAAAATAAACCTACTAGCTATTTCCAAAACAGAGACCCCAAATCTTTGTCTGCAATATTCCAGCCTTTAGGTTCATGATTAGTCAACAATTTTTTGGTTTTATATGTTAACTCTTTTCAGCCACCAGGTTCCAGATGATGCCAACCAGACTTCCCTGGACAGACAACCCCACCAATGTGTCCTGGAGCCCCGCTTCCCCAGAGCCCTGCCCCACTAGGGAAAGAGAGAGACAGGCTGGGAGTATGGATCCACCTGCCAACACCCATGCTCAGCGGGGAAGCAATTACAGAAGCCAGACCTTCCACCTTCTGCATCCCACAACGATCCTGGGTCCAAACTCCCAGAGGGATAAAGAATAGGAAAGCTATCAGGGGAGGGGATGGATTATGGAGTTCTGATGGTGAGAATTGTATGGAGTCGTACCCCTCTTATCCTATGGCCTTGTCAGTGTTTCTGTTTTATAAATAAATATAAATAAAGAAAAAAGAAATGGGGCTGGATGAACTGGACAACCACATATAGAAAAGTGAAACTAGACCACCACTTAATACCATGCACCAAAAATTAGCTCAAAATGGATCAAAGATCTCAATATTAGACCTGAAACTGTTAAATACATAGGAGAACACATTGGTGAAACATGTCAGGACCTTAGCACTAAAGATCTACTTGGAGACTCCATCCCAAGGGCAAGGGAAACAAAACCAAAAAATATATAAATGGACTATATCAAACTGAAAATCTTCTACATAGTAAAAGACAATTCCATAAAAATAAGCAGGAAACCCAGAAAATGGGAAAAGATATTTATTTATTTTGGAAAAGATATTTACACGCAGCACATCAGATAAGCAGTTGATATCAAACATCTATAAAGAACTCATACAGCTCAACAAAAAGAAAAAGATAAATAGAAAGTTCTCTAGGGGGAGTCGGGCTGTAGCGCAGCGGGTTAAGCGCAGGTGGCGCAAAGCACAAGGACCGGCATAAGGATCCCGGTTCAAACCCCGGCTCCCCACCTGCAGGGGAGTCGTTTCACAGGCGGTGAAACAGGTCTGCAGGTGTCTGTCTTTCTCTCCTCCTCTCTGTCTTCCCCTCCTCTCTCCATTTCTCTCTGTCCTATCCAACAACAACAACAATAATAATAATAACTACAACAATAAAACAACAAGGGCAACAAAAGGGAATAAATAAATAAAATAAATATTTAAAAAAAAGATTAAAAAAAAAAGAAAGTTCTCTAGGGGGCCGGGCAGTATCGCAGTGGGTTAAGCACACATGGCACCAAGCGTAAGGGCCTGCGTGAGGATCCCGGTTCAAGCCCCCGGCTCCCCACCTGCAGGGTAGTCGCTTCACAGGCGGTGAAGCAGGTCTGCAGGTGTCTATCTCTCCACCTCTCTGTCTTCCCCTCCTCTCTCCATTTCTCTCTGTCTTATCCAACCACAACAACATCAATGGCAACAATAACAATGACGATAACAACAACAAAATGAAAAAAAAAAGGCCTCCAGAGCAGTGGATTGTGGTGCAGGCACCAAGCCCCAGCAATAATCCTGGAGGCAAAAAAAAAAAAAAGTTCTCTAAAGAAGACATACACATGGCCCACAGACATATGCAGAAATAATCCAATTCGATGGTCAGGCGGCAGCACAGTGGGTTAAGCGCACATGGTGTGAAGTTCAAGAACCTGTGCAAGGATCCCGACTGGAGCTCCCCCACCTGCAGGGGTTCACCTCAAAAGTGGTGAAGCAGGTGTCATCTTTCTCTCCCCTCTCCCTTCCTCTCTAGGCTTCTCTCTGTCCTATCCAACAATGACAGCAATAACAACAATAACAATAACAACAGTGATAAACAACAAGGACAACACAAAGGGAAAAATGGCCTCCAGGAGCAGTGGATTCATAGTGCAGGCACTGAGCCCCAGCGATAACCCTGGAGGCAAAAAAAAAAAAAAAAAAAAAACCACATTGCAATTCCTCTTTTGACCTGTGATGATGGACTTCCTCAAGAAAACAAGAGAAGTGCTGGAGAAAGAGGAACTCTACACATTGCTGGTGGGAGTGCAAACTGGTCCAGCCATTCTGGAGAATCCCTAAACAATCTTTTGCCTTTTTCTTTTTTGCCTCCAGGGTTATTGCTGGGGTTCAGTGCCTGCACTTGAATCCACTGCTCCTGGAGGCCATTTTTTCCCATTGTTGTCGATGCTGTTATTGTTGCCATTTTTGTTGTTGGATAGGACAGAGAGAAATGGAGAGAGGAGGGGAAGACAGAGAGGGGGAGAGAAAGATAGACACCTGCAGACCTACTTCACCGCTTGTGAGGTAACTCCCCTGCAGGTGGGGAGCTGGGGCTCGAACCAGGATCCTTATGCTTTGTGCCATGCGCACTTAACCCGCTGTGCTATCACCCGACCCCCTCTATTGCCTTCTTAAAGTCTAAGACAGCAGGAACCTTCCCCATTCTCTATAAAACCTGTATTTCTCCCAGTCCTGGAACCTCTTGGATGTGGCTCGTTTTCCTGCACGCTTCTCTCAGTTCTTACCATTTGATGCTGCATCTGCAGAGCTCAACCAAACCAATGCAGCCAGTGCCACCTCGACATGTCTCACTTCGAATTGTGTCCAGAGATGCCAGACGTGGTATGTCAACCCTTCAGCTCTAGTACTCCATCACCAAGTTGCAGATGCTACCATGATGCCATCCTGACTTCCGTGGGCAGACGACTTCACCAGTGTGTCTTGGAGCCCCGCTTCCCCAGAGGCTTACCTCGCTAGGGAAAGAGAGAGACAGGAGTATGGATTGACCTGCCAACGCCCATATTCAGCAGAAAAAGCAGTTACAAAAGCCAGGCCTTCCACCTTCTGCACTCTATAAAGATCCTGGGTCCATACTTCCAAAGGAATAAAGAATAGAGACATTTCCAATGGAGGGGATAGGAAACCGAACTCTGGTGGTGGGAACTGTATGAGTTATACCCCTGTTATCTTACAGTCTTGTTAACCATTATTAAATCACTAATAAAAAATTTAAAAATTTGGGGCCAGGTGGTGGTGCACCTGGTTGAGCGCATGTTACAGTGCACAAGGACCCAGGTTCGAGGCCCCGGTCCCCATCTGTAAGGAGAAAACTTGAGGAGTGGTGAAGCAGGGCTGCAGGTATCTCTCTGTCTCTCTGCCTTCCTATTACCCCCTTCCCTCTCAATTTCTGGCTGTCTCTATCCAATAAATAAAGATTTTTTAAAAAGCTTTAAAAAATAAATAAAAATAAAAATGTCTTAAAAGAACTTACCTTTTCCACAGAACTATCTTTGGTACTTTACTTAAATGAGGTTAAGGCAATTAGCTTGGCAGAGTTCCAAGACTTCAGCCCACAATCTCAGACCTTAGTTCATCATGAGAACTTGACAAGACAATGTGAACGAAACACTAAATCTAACAGGGTATCATTACAGAGGCAACAGAAAAGCCATTTGCAGCAAAATTAACACAAAGGTTAAGACACTTAAGTATTTATTTCTCTATTTCTGAACTTTAAACTACTAGCAAAAAGAATTTGAAACAAAATAGTCAACATACAGAAAAATTATTTTAAAATGCCAATAAAATTTTTTCAGGCAAAAGTCTAAATTCATTTGTAAATGGAGAGAGAGTAGTAGGGTTTTTTTTTTTCCTTTTAGTTAAGAAATGCTTTGTTCAAATACATGAAGAGGTTCACCCTCTTAACCTCTGCCCTCTGCTCTAACCAAAATCTATGGCTATGGGATTATAAGAAAAAAAAAATTAAGGTTTTTTTTTTTGTTTGTTTTGTTTTGTTTTTTACCTAGGTGAAGGAGAAAAGAAGAAGTCAGAAGAGGAACTATTCCTACTCTCCTTCTCTGGATGGAAATTGATGCACAGTTTGGGTCCTTTAAGGGTGGTGGAAAAGGAAATATGCTGAACTGAGAATGTGAATCAAGAAAACCTCAATCAAGTAATTTCAGGATGCTCAATCTTTTCAGCCCTGTAAGTGAACTGTAAACTTGAAATGACTCAGATCAGACATAGGAATGCAGCAGGCTGGGGGTGTGGGCCCACCTGCCAATGCCCACAAAGAGTGGAGAAGCAGCTGTGGAGGCCAAAGCTCCCACCTTCTGTACCCAGGGGCAGTGCTGGTCCACACCCCCAGAAGGGAAGAAATGATAGGAGGAAGATGGCCAGAGGGCTCTGAACTCCATCCATTAGGACCTGAAGAGAGAAAGAGAAAAAGGAGAAGGGCGTTTGGAAGCAATAATAGATGTAGGCATGACTTAGAAAGGCAGAGAAGATGGGACCATGAAAAAAGAAAAAAAAAAAAAAAAGCAAGTATATATAAGAATAGACAAATAGTTATAGAGATAGTAGTTAACCCATGTCTGTAACCTTGGGAGAACTGCTGCGGCTTCCAGTGGAGGGAATGGGGACACAGAACCCTGGTGGTGGGAATGGTGCAGATCTATACTCCTGTTGTCTCATAATTTTGCAAATCAATATAAAACCACTAATAAAATTAAAACGAGAGAAAAGACATAGAAAATAGAAATAGGAATTCAAGTGAGATTCTAGAGGGAATAAGAGTTTAGGAATAAGGGAAAGACTGGTGCTTTGCAAACTGTGACAGAGAAAGGTCTGAGGCAAGGGGCCAGCTGGTGATGCTCACTTTACAGTGTGCAAAGACCCTTTACAGTGTTCAAGCCCCTGTCCAGTCCCCACCTGCAGGGGGAAAGCTATGCGAGTGGTGAGGCAGAGCTGCAGGTATCTCTCTGACTCTTTTCCTCTCTATCACCTCCTTTCCTCTCGATTTCTGATTGTCTCTTTCCAATCAGTAGGTAAAGGTAATAAATAGGGAGTCGGGCAGTAGCTTGGCGGGTTAAGCACACGTGGCGTGAAGTGCAATGACCAGCATTAGGATCCCAGTTCGAGCCGTGGCTTTCCTCCTGCAGGGGGGTCGCTTCACAAGTGGTGAAGCAGGTCTGCTGGTGTCTATCTTTCTCTCCCTCTCTCTGTCTTCCCCTCCTCTCTCCATTTCTCTCTGTCCCACCCAACAACAGCAATGTCAATAACAACAATGATAATAACCACAACAATAATAAAACAACAAGGGCAACAAAAGAGAAAAAATGGTCTCCAGGAGCAGTGGATTCATAGTGCAGGCACTGAGCCCCAGCAATAACCCTGGAGGCAAAATCAATCAATCAATCAATCAATCAATCAACAAGAAGAAGAAAGGTACAAGGCAATCTTCAGATACCTACCATTTCTGGGGGATGATTACCCAAAAGCACAACAAACTTAGAAACTACTCTGCCGGGAGTCGGGCTGTAGCGCAGCGGGTTAAGCGCAGGTGGCGCAAAGCACAAGGACCAGCATAAGGATCCCGGTTCGAACCCTGGCTCCCCACCTGCAGGGGAGTCACTTCACAGGCGGTGAAGCAGGTCTGCAGGTGTCTATCTTTCTCTCCCCCCTCTGTCTTCCCCTCCCTCTCTCCATTTCTCTCTGTCCTATCCGACAACGACAACAACAATAATAACTACAACAATAAAACAACAAGGGCAACAAAAGGGAATAAATAAATAAAATAAATATAAAAAAAATTAAAAAAAAAGAAACTACTCTGCCAGCAGGTACCTTCCGCTTCCTCTGTAGAGCCTATATTTCCCCCAGTCCTAGAACCTCTGGGTAGGGCTCACTTTCCTGTATGCTTTTTTTTTTTAATTTTATTTATTTATTCCCTTTTGTTGCCCTTATTGTTTTTATTGTTGTAGTTATTATTGTTGTTGTCATTGTTGGATAGGACAGAGAGAAATGAATAGAGGAGGGGAAGACAGAGAGGAGAGAAAGACAGACACCTGCAGACCTGCTTCACCGCCTATGAAGTGACTCCCCTGAAGGTGGGGAGCCGGGGTTCGAACCGGGATCCTTACAAAGGTCCTTGTGCTTTGCGCCACCTGCGCTTAACCCGCTGGGCTACAGCCCGAATCCCTCCTGCATGCTTTTCTCAACTCATACCAAATGATATTGCATCCGCCGATCCCAACCTAATCAGCGCAACAAGTACCAAGTCAGCGTGTTTCACTTCAGACTGTGTCCAGAGACATAAGGTGTGGAATAGCAACCCTTCAGCCTCATGACTCTGCAAAACGGAGACCCCCCCCCCCCAACTCTTCATCTGCACTAATCCTGCCTTTAGGTTCATGATTAGTCAACAATTTGTTCGGCTCTATATATTAGCTCTTCTTTCAGCTGCCAGGTTCCAGATGCCACTGTGATGGAACCGGACTTCCCTGAGCAGATGACCCCACCAATGTGTCCTGGAGCTCTGACTCCCCAGAGCCCCACCCCACTAGGGAAAGAGAGAGACAGCCTGGGAGTGTGGATCCATCTGTCAACGCCCATGTTCAGCGGGGAAGCAATTACAGAAGCCAGACCTTCCACCCTCTGCATCCCACAGTGATCCTGGGTCCATGCTCCCAGAGGGATAAAGAATAGGAAAGCTATCAGGAGAGGGGATGGGATACAGAGTTCCGGTGGTGGGAACTGCTTGGAGTTGTACCCCTCTTATCCTATGGTTTTCGTCAGTGTTTCCTTTTTATAAATAAAAATTATATATATGTATAAAATAAACTACTCTGCACAAGATTATATATGCTAAGAATCCAGGGCAGCTAGCCCTGGATGCACAGAATGGCTGACTTCAGAATGGATAGAGCAAACCAATTCAGAGAGCATTTGCGGATGTCTTGACCAAGGTAGATGTTGAGTGACATAAATATACACACACACTCACACACTCACTCATAGTAGAGAGCTAATAATGAGCCCAAGAGGGTTGGGCAGTGGCACATGCAGTTGAGTACACACATCAACACATCATCTTGCTCAAGGGCCTTGGTTCAAGCCCCAGGCCCACCTGTAACAGAGGACACTTCACAGGTGGTGAAACAGTGCCACGGTTGTCTGTCTTTCCCTCTCTCTTTCTCTCTCTCTCTCTCTCTCCCTCTCTCTCTCTAGCCCTCTTCCCTCTCAGTTTTTCTCTGTCTCTGCCAAAAAAAAAAAAAAAAAAAAGGAAAAAAGGTCACCAGGAATGGTAGACTCATCGTGAAATCACCAAATCCCAGTGATAACCCTGGTGACAATTAACAAAATAAATAAGAAATAAAATGAAAGTGAGCTAGAGTTTATCAAGAGCACTAGTCTAGACACATCCAGCTGGGCAATTCTGAATTCATAAGGAAGGGGCTTTCTCCACATCCGTTCTTGTGAAATGTTAACATTACATAGAATTCTACTCAAACCCAATAGAATAGAGTAGTTGACTGGCTGTGTCTGCTGTGAGGTAGCATGCTGGGCTAGGGCAGGAAACAGTAGATTCAAAATCATAAACCCAGTTTGATAAATAGAGGATTCTTCCTGGACTAGCCATGTAACATTTCTTCTCCTCCTTCTCCTCCTTCTCCTCCTTCTCCTCCTTCTCCTTCTCCTTCTCCTTCTCCTTCTCCTTCTCCTTCTTCTTCTTCTTCCCCTTCTACTTCTTCTTCTCCTCCTCCTTCTTGACCTTCTTCTTCTCCTTCTTCTTCTTTTTCTCCTTCCCCTTCTACTTCTTCTTCTTCTTCTCCTTCCACTTTTTCTCCTTCCTCCTCTTCTCCTTCTCCTTCTCCTTCTTTTTCCCCTTTTCTTCTCCTCCTCCTCCTCCTCCTCCTCCTCCTCTTCCTTCTCCTCCTCCTTCTTCTTCTTTTTGCCTCCAGGGCTATCACTGAGGCTTGGTGCCTGCATTATGAATCCTCTGCTCCTGGAGGCTATTTTTTCCCATTTTTGTCCTTTTTGTTTATCATTGTTGGTATTATTATTGTTGTTCTTGCTGTCATTGTTGCTGGATAGGACAGAAAGAAATCGAGAGAGGAGGGGAAGACAGAGAGAGGGAGACACCTGTAGACCAGCTTCACTGCCTGTGATCAACCCCGCGGCAGGTGGGGACCCAGGGGCCCTAACTGGGATCTTCTTGCTGGTCCTTGAGCTTCACGCCTTGTGCTTAACTGACTGCACTACTGCCCAGCCCACGCCTTATAACATTTCTAAGTGTCAGTTTCAGTGCATGAAAATAACATTTTTTTTACTTGTCTTGGTCCTTTATGAAGATTAAGTTATAAATCTTAATAAAAGAGAAGGTTTTATATGAATATTCATTGTTTGTTTTTTTTTTAAAAATCACCTGTGGATAGAAGAATCTGTGATGCCCTATCACAGGTGAGCAGATAAGGGTGATGTGGAATAAGTACACAGAGGCACCCCAGCTATGCAGAAGGATGAAGTGGTGCACGCCTGGTGACATGCTCACATTGCATTGCACAAGGACCCAGCTTCCAGCTTCTGGTCCCCACCTGCAGGAGAAAGCTTCACGAGTTGTGATCAGAGACTGCAGGTGCCTCTCTCCCTCCCTCTCTCCCCTCCCATCTCGATTTCACTCTCTCTCTCCCCAATAATAACGACATAAAAATATTAAAAGTAAAGGATGGATTCTTTCTATTTGTAACAATGGTAAAAATGCAGAAGGTCCTGCTAAATGAAATAAGTCAAGGGGGAAGCCATAAACCTGGTGATTTAACTCTCATGTGTGAGATACACAGAAACAAAGCAAGGAGTGTCGGGTTAAGTGCATGTGGCGCAAAGCGCAAGGACCAGTGTAAGGATCCCGGAGTCGCTTCACAGGCCGTGAAGCAGGTCTGCAAGTGTCTATCTTTCTCTCCCCGTCTCTGTCTTCCCCTTCTCTCTCTATTTCTCTCTATCCTACCCAATAGCAAAATCAATGGTAACAATGACAGCAAGGGCAACAAAATGGGAAAAATAAATAAATAAAATATTAAAAAAAGAAAGAAAGAAAGAAAGGAAGGAAGGAAGGAAGAAAGAAAGATAGAAAGGGGACAAATACAACCTGACAGAACTGAAATGAGGTGGGGGTGAGGGACAGGGTGAGGAAGTAGAGGGAACCTAGTAGGCTGAGGTGGGGGGTAGTGATGGGCATGGTACAATTACATAATGACGTGTTTGAAGAAGTATGAACCCAAAACATATAGTCTTATTAATCAACATTACCTAAAACATAAAAGTGTTTTTTCTTTTTCTCATCATCAGGGCTTCCTCACTCCAAGTTGATTTTTTTTTCAGCTAAAAAAGTGTGTGTGTGTGTGTGTGTGTGTGTGTGTGTGAGAGAGAGAGAGAGAGAGAGAGAGAGAGAGAAGAATCAAAGCACTGATGCTTCTTCTAGTGCAGAGAGAGCCAGGCCCAAACCTGAGCCATGCCCAGGGCAAAGCAGATACATCTCCAGATAAACTTCCTCGTCTATCCAAGACAAATCCACGTTAAGGGCCCATGAATGGCTCTTTGGGGGGGCCCATGGCACTCAGGGGATCTCCATGGATGATGGAATGGTGCATTGGTGTCTCTCCCTTTATCTGAAATAAAAAGAATAAAGTAGTTGTTCCTAAGAGCAGGTATAAAGAACAAGGTTGAAGCGCAGATGTAGCAAATATATATATGGAAGATGACTGGTAGATTCAGAAAACGCAAGAGGAGGAAGAATAAATAGAGGCATTTCAATCACCTCATTAAGTGATTTCTGTACCTAGAATGATTTTAACTCTGTAGTTTTCATTTCTGTAGCTAGAATAACTTTCCTGGCATGAGTGTAAGTCGTGATGGTCTCTGGAAAACTATGAGAACTCCAAAGTGCCATCCTGTTCAAGTGTATCACCTTGCTTTGTACTGAAATTTACATATTGATTCTCCCAGACAGTCGATGTGAGTAAGTTGAGAAGGAAGGCGTGAAGGCAGCTTGCTTTATCACTTTTTTTCGTATTTATTTATTTATTCTCTTTTGTTGCCTTGTTTTATTGTTGTAGTTATTGATGTCCTCGTTGTTGGACAGGACAGAGAGAAATGGATAGAGAAAGGGAAAACGGGGGGGGGGGTAGAGAAAGACAGACACCTGCAGACCTGCTTCACCGCCTGTGAAGCGACTCCCCTGCAGGTGGGGAGCCGGGGGCTCGAACCCGGATCCTTATGCCGGTCCTTGCGCTTCGCACCAAGTGCGCTTAAACCGCTGCGCTACCGCCCAACTCCCATACTTTATCACCTTATCGAGGGAAAGCCAACCTTGTTCTCGTGGTGCCTACCGTGCCTTCACTGTGCTGACTTTTCGGAACACGGCAGCTTCAGGACACTAAACTGTCCAGAGTCCTGTGGGCTTCCCGCAGGAGCAGCTTTGTGTACTTCGACACAGGACGCATTCTCCTTTTCAGAGCTTTCTTTTGGGAGGCAGGTTGACTGACAAAGTCGTCTCTCTCTTCCTGGCCTTAGCCCCTAAACAGTTCTGCTGTTTAGGCTTGAGGAGTAAGAATTAGCATAATCCGATTAGATTCACTGCTGAGGGGGGGCAGTTTGGGGCTG
This sequence comes from Erinaceus europaeus, assembly GCF_950295315.1. Taxonomy (NCBI): domain Eukaryota; kingdom Metazoa; phylum Chordata; class Mammalia; order Eulipotyphla; family Erinaceidae; genus Erinaceus; species Erinaceus europaeus. Next base: position 6,525,358 of record NC_080171.1, read on the forward strand.
AAAAGCAAAGCAAAGTGTTTCACAAAAGAAGGGAGCCTGGAGCTCGGAAGGGGAGGGGTAACAATTGCTCCTGAGCTGTGAGCCTGAAAGCTTTGCACCTGCGCAGACCCTCTCGTAAATAAGGACTCTCAGATGGTATTAAACGGGGACTGAGGAGTCTGGGGGAGCTGAGGGAGGTAAACCAGGGGGGAAGAGAAAGGCAAGACTGGCGGCTCTGCATGCCATTAATTGATTCGTCTGGATTGGCAGAGCAAGGCTGCTGACAGAAGAGAAAGCCTATTTGATTCCTACTCAGCATTAAGAGTGGGTCAGCCTCATAATCTGCTCTATCAAGATAAGCATTTTTTTTTTAAATAGAATCTCTGCAAGAGACTGATAAGGTTTTTTTCTTGTGGGGAACAAAGTTCATTGGGTGTTTGATTTTAGAACTTTCTGAATTGGGCTTCTGTATCTTTCCTTTGTTTCTGAAAAAGAAAAAAGAAGAAGAACAAGAAGAAGGAGACAGGGAAAGAGAAGAAGAAGAAAAAGTTAGGTGATAGTTGTTTTAGGCCTTGAGCCTTTGTGTACTCAGGTGTAACAAAAAAGAAGGAAATTCAAAATAGTCCATGTGTTGTAATAGGTGAAGCCAGGGAGAAATTTTGATCAACTGTACCTTTTCCTGCTTTTGACAGTTTATCACTCTTGTTTTCACTGTTTTGAGAACTAAAAGAGGGATTCTGTGAAGTACATTATGAATTTCAAGTAGGTGATTTTTCTCTTGATAATATGGTACCAGGAAGTGAAGTCAGGGCTTCATGCTTGCAGGGTGAAGTGTTTGCTCTTTCCCCTGAACTCAAGTAGATATAGTCTCTTCTTCTTCCAAGTGAGTAAGATTTTTCCCTCAAAAGATGAAGAAATCCTGAGGCAGACAAACATCGATTCTTGAGACCAAATGCAATTGTGTCAGGCTGTGAGAGTCTTAGAAGGTATTGAAATGTGTCTAACAGCCCAGAATGAAATGGAAGCCTTGGTTTATGACATGATTACACCCAAGACCACGTAATAATGAAGGCTTGCTTCTGCTGGTACATCTTCCAAAATGTCACTCAACTTGAGTTAACCGCTGAGAGGAATGAAGCCTCCATCACATCCTTGTTCAAATTTATTACTGTATCAACTAACTTTTCTGGGAACAAGAATACTGTTTCTTCCTCCTTCCTTCCCTCTCTCCTTCCCTTTCATCCTTTCTCTTTCCCCTCTTTTATTGTTTTCCTTTTATTATTCCTCTCATTCCCTAGGTGCAATATCTCTTTCACAGAAGACTTCTGTTGTTAGAAGCAGAAAGCATAGACAAATTAGCCTGGCCTATGCTGAAAGACAGACATAAATTGGAGTCAAGCTTTAACTTTAATCACGACAATATTCAGCAACACAAACACGTGTGCCCACACGCACACACATGCACATACGATTTCTTGACTCACAAATCTAAGAGATGGGCCCTTCAATTCTAAGATTTCACTTTACAGAAAGATTATTTATTTATTGGGGGATTAATGGTTTACAGTCAACAGTAAATACAATAGTTGGTATATGCATAACATTTCTCAGTTTTCCAAACAATACAACCTCCACTAGGTCCTCCTCTGCCATCATGTTCCAGGACCTCCCCCCTCAACCCAGAGTCTTTTACTTTGGTATAATACACTAACTCCAGTCCAAGTTCTGCTTAGTGTTTTCCCTTCTGACCTTGCTTTTCAACTTCTATGAGTGAGATCATCCCATATTCAACCTTTTGCTTCTGACTCATCTCACTTAACAAGATTCCTTCAAACTCATTCCAAGATGGGGTAAAGAAGGTGAAGTCACTGTTTCTAATAGCTGAGTAGTATTCCATTGTGTATATAGACCATAACTTTCTCAGTCACTCATCTGTTGTTGGACACCTGGGTTGCTTCCAGGTTTTGGTTATTACAAATTGTGCTGCTATGAACATAGGTGTCCACAGATCTTTTTGGATGGGTGTGTTGGGTTCCTTAGGATATATCCCCAGGAGAGAAATTGCAGGGTCATAGAGTAGGTCCACTTCTAGCCTTCTGAGAGTTCTCCAGACTGAGGCTGGACTAATTGACATTCCCACCAGCAGTGCAGGAGTGTTCCTTTGTCCCCACAACCTTTCCAGTATTTGCTGCTGCTACCCTTCCCGATATATGACGTTCTCACAGGAGTGAAGTGGTATCTCATTGTTGTCTCTAGCTGCATCTTTCTTTACAGAAAGAATTTTAACTGAGTTCAAAGAGACAAAAAACTTCCTAGTTAAGGAGACCTTTCTAACTCTGAATCAGAATCCAGAACCATAAAACTGATAACTCAAACTACATAAAATTAAATTTTTACTCGTAAGGAAATACTATCAACATCATATGACAAATGAAAATTTGAGGGAAAATATTTCACAGTTCAATCACAGAAAAAAAAGGTTTGATCTCCTTGATATAGAGAGAACTTTTAGAAATTGGAAAGAAAAGCCAAAGACGAGAGCAGATAAAAAGACAAGGACCATCTACAATCCACAGAGATGCCTCACACACACACAAGGTCACCCTCATTCATAGAAAGGAAAATGCAAATCCAACCCACACTGAGATCACATGAACTCTCAGACTGGCAAGTATCCCAGGAATTGTCAACATACTCTGTGTGTATGCAAAGAAGCCTCCCATCCACTGCAACTAAGAAAGTACTTCTGGGAGTCCGGCGGTAGCGCAGCAGGTTAAACGCACGTGGCGCAAAGCTCAGGGACCATAAGGATCCTGCTTCCAGCCCCCCCCCCACAGGCTCCCCACCTGCAGAGTAATCACTTCACAGGCAGTGAAGCAGGTCAGCAGGTGTCTATCTTTCTCTCCCCCCTCTGTCTTCCCCTCCTCTCTCCATCTCTCTCGGTCCTATCTAACAACGGCTACAACAATAAAAACAACAAAAGGGAATATATATATATATATATATGAAAGAAAGCACTTCTATAGATATACCTGCAAGCCTGGAAAATCGTGTGCATTGAATGCTATTCATTGCAGCACTGCTAGTATTAACAAAGATGGGAAACATTCCACATCTCTCAAAAACTACTGGCTAACTGGCAAAAAGAAAGAAAGAAAGAAAGAAAGAAAGAAAGAAAGAAAGAAAGAAAGAAAGAAAGGAAGGAAGGAAGGAAGGAAGAAAGAAAGAAAGAATAGATGCTGATGTTTAAAAGAAAAAGTGTTCAAACTTTATTCTGGGGTTTAATAACTGGTTTGGATACAATAAATGACAGACACTCAGTGGTTTAGCAACTGGGAGAAAGTCTAAACTCGTCCCATAAAGAAAGGATTACAAATGTTGGATAAGGGCAAGAGACTAGCTCACTTAAATGATGTCAGGTTTTTGTTTGTTTTGTTTTGTTTTTGACAATCCTTAGATTCCCACATTGATATGATGGGCCTAGACCTCTAATAGATCCCTCTCTCCACCATCACTGGTCACTTCCGTCAGGAACAGCATCACAAGCCCTCTTGTGGGCCTCTCCAAGAGTTTGCCCTCACTGTAGAGCAGCAATGGTGGGGACTCCCCACTCTCTGAAGGGAGGCTGGGTCAACCTGCTCTGCCCCTTGAGGAAGATGGGTCCTGAAATGAGAGCAGCCTAGACTGTTCCCAGCTGTAACCATGGACTGTGAGCTCAGACTGACAGGGACTCAGAAGGCACACAGGCTTCTGTGCTAAATATGAATAAATATGGGCCCTGGATCAGGTGGATGGGGTAAATAGTTAATTGTGTTTATATATTTTCTTCAAGTTTGGGAGAAACTCACTGCCCTAATCCAGCTTTCAAGTTCTACTCTGTACTCTGACACCATCCTCCCAGACAATATTTCTCCCCCTGCATATTAACTATCAAGCTCAAGCAAAAATTACTAAAGTCATAGGCTCTGAGGAACATACCTAAAATAGACTTTCTACTTTCTATCCATCCTAAAATCCCTATTCTCATCTGCTCTATTCCTATTTTATGGCTCTGGTTTATTAAACATTTTGTCCTACTTTGTACCTTACTGTCTTTCAGTCACCAAGTTGCAGATATTACCATGATTCCAGCCTAACTTCCCTGGGCAGACTACCTCACCAGTGTATCACGATCTCTTTATAATAGGTCCCTAGATAATTACTTGGTTCCAGGAGTCTGAATACAAGGAATACGCCTATCAGTTTACTTGTTTAACTTGTCCAGAAGAGCAGTTCAAGAGTTTGCTTCATTAGTTTACCAGGGAATTGAGTTCTGAAAATTAAATTCTTAGAGTAAATGTTATTTGGTGGGTAGTAAACCTAACACTTAATGTAAAAAATTAGTTCTCTTGAAAAGCTCTTTGGGATAAGTGATTAGCCATAAAAGAGAAAACAGAAAGCTTCCAAGTGCATAGTGAAGTGTCACAGTCATGGAAGTACAAGTGTGAACCAACTCTGACCCCTGGCTTCCTGCAATCCTACTCACGCCTTGGTATTCCCTCTGTTAACACCTGCCACTTTAAGTCTCTCACAGTGCCATTTGCACTGCCACTGGACTTTCAGATTACCTCCCTATCTTTGCCCTTTTTATTTCAGGATGTGACTTTCAAGCAACCTTTGACCTGAGGGTCAGCAGTTAAGCTGTCCATTCTCCTAGACCCCTTTCATCTTACGCCTTCATCAAGACAAAGCCTATTGTGCACACATACATATTTTGGCATCTGAAACCATCATTAGGCGATGAAACTTTTTTAAACAAGAGCAATGCTAAATGGAAATTATGAGAAAAGTGACATGAAAGATAGTCATTAGAGTTTGGATTTCTCAGGGAAACAGCCAGTTCAAGTTTCATTTCAAAACCATCTTTTGTGGGAGAATGGGGAGAAAGTCTCTCTTTCAAGTATTTACTTATTTATTTTAATTATCTTTATAAAAAGATAGAGACAGTCAGAAATAGAGAGGAAAAGGGAGGGAGAGAAACAGAGAGACACCTACAGCCCTGCTTCACCACTGGCAAAGCTTTCCCCCTGCAGGTGGGGACCAGCGGCTCAAACCCGGGTCCTTATGCACTGTAACATGTGCTCTCAACCAGGTGTGCCACCACCCGGCCCCTTTCAAGTATTTATGTATGTGTGTATGTACGCATGCATGTGTGTATGTATGTATGCATGCATGCATGCATGTGTGTGTGTATGTATGTAGTTAATGAGTGTGAACCTGAGAGACCCATGCACTCCTCCAGGATGTGCGGTACTGGGGGTCCCAGCTGGAGCATCAGGAATGCAAGTCCTTATCACTGAGTTGCTTCCCTGGCTATTCAAAGGCAGTCGACATAGTTTTCTCATTTTGAAGGTGAGGTCATTTGTAGGGCTATGTAATAATTAGATCTTAGAAACTGCTACTCTCCTCAGAGAGATATTAAATTTGTTTGGGATCAGAGACAGAATACAGATACATTAGCAATGAAGTGACAGAAATCAAGATCATGAAGTACATAATGGGATTCTTTTTTGTTTTATAAAAATATATATGTATATATATATATATATATATATATATATATACTTATTCCCTTTTGTCGCCCTTGTTTTATTGTCGTAGTTGTTGTTGTTGTCATCGTTGTTGGATAGGACAGAGAGAAATGGAGAGAGGAGAGGAAGACAGAGGGGGAGAGAAAGAGGGACCTGCAGACCTGCTTCACCGTTTGTGAAGCGACTTCGCTGCAGGTGGGGAGCCAGGGGCTTGAACTGGGGTCCTTATGCTGGTCCTTGTGCTTTGTGCGACATGCGCTTAACCCACTGCGCTGCCGCAGGACTCCCATTTTTTTCTTTACTTAATTGGATAAAGAAATTGAGGAGCCAGGTGGTGGTGCACCTGGTTGAGCGCACATGCATAAGGGCATGGGTTCAAGCCCCTGGACCCCACTCGCAGGGGGAAAACTTTGCAAGTGGTGAAGCAGGGCTGCAGGTGTCTCTCTGTCTCTCTCTGTCTTCCCCTTCCCTATTGATTCCTGGCTGTCTCTAACCAATAAATAAATAAAGATAATTTTTTTAAAAAAAGGAAATTGAAAGGGAAGAAGGGGAGACAGGAAGAGAGACACATGTAGCACTGCTTTACTGCTTGCGAAATTCCCCTACAGATGGGGAGCAGGGGCTTGAACCCTGGTCCTGGAGCACGGTAACATGTGCGCTCAACTAGGTGTGCCCATATAGGCACTCTAAGAAACACGAGGCTCGAGAATCAGGCGGTAGCACAGCGGATTAAGTGCACATGGTGCTAAATGCAAAGATCGGCAGAAGGATCTTGGTTCGAGCCCCTGGCTCCCCACCTGTAGGGGGAGTCCCTTCACAGGTGGTGAAGCGGATCCGCAGGTGTCTTTCTCTCCCTCTCTGTCTCCCCCCCTCAATTTCTCTCTGTACTATACAGTAACAACAACAATAATAACAAGGGCAGCAAAAAATGGCCTCAGGAACAGTGGATTTGTAGTGCAGGCACTGAGATAACCCTTGAGGCAAAACAAAAACAAAAACCACGAGGCTAGATTAAGCAGCAGAAGACCAGAAGGACTTCGTGCGAGAAATGGTGTTTCAAGTGAGTCATGCTTTGTGGAAGAGGGTATCTGAAAACAGTTTCGAAGGACTTATGGGATCTGGTAAAGAGAGGTTGGAAAAAACACAAAAGGGGGCTGGCTGGGTGGTGGCACACCTGGTTGGGCATGTCTATCATAATGTACAAGGACCTGGCTGGGTTCAAGCCCCCATTCACTCACCACCTTCGGGGGAAAGCTTAGCCAGCAGTGAAGAAGTGTTGCAGATGTCTATGTCTCTCTCCCTCTGTATGTTTCCCTCTCCTCTTGATGTTTTTCTGTTTCTATCCCATAAACATAATAAGACATTTAAAGAGAAAAGAGCACAATGAGATTTATGCAAATCTATATTTACAGCAGCTAAGTCTGTAATAGCCTAAACCTGGAAACAATCCAGATGTCTAATGATAGTTAAGTGGATTAAAAAGTGTGGTAGGCTGGGAGTCGGGTGGTAGCGCAGTGGGTTAAGCACACGAGGCGCAAAGCACAAGGACCGGTGTAAGGATCCATGTTCGAGTCCCCGGCTCTCCACCTGCAGGGAAGTCACTCCACAGGCAGTGAAGCAGGTCTGCAGGTGTCTGTCTTTCTCTTTCCGTCTCTGTCTTCCCCTCCTCTCTCCATTTCTCTCTGTCCTGTCTAATGATGACATCAACAACAACCACAATAATAACTACAACAATAAAAAAAAAAAGGAGCAACAAAAGGGAAAATAAATTTAAAAAGAAAAGTGTGGTAGGTCTACACAATGGAATACTACTCAGCTGTAAGAAATGATGAAGTCTTCTCACGTTTCTTTTTCTCTTTCTTTTTAATTTCTTTATTGGGGGATTAATGTTTTACATTCAACAGTAAATACAATAGTTTGTACATGCATAACATTTCTCAGTTTTCCACATAACAATACAACCCCCACGAGGCCCTCAGTCATCCTTTTTGGACCTGTGCTCTCTTCTCACCCCCACCCCCACCCCCGTCTTACTTCAGTTCAGATGTCTTCTCAGGTTTCATATCTTGGACGGAACTTGAAAGCATAATGTTAAGTGAGATAAACAAACCCTGAGAAAGTCAAATATCAGATGTTCTCACTTATAGGTGGGACATAAGAAATCAGGAAATAAAAAGGAAACACAACGTTAAACTTGAACTGGGTATGGGGTATGGTAGCTGAGCCAAGGCCTCTGAGTTAGGGGAGACTGACAGGTACTGCGGGCCCCATGCACAAGGGTGAAGGGCAGCTTACTTGGTGGTGGGAGTGGCGTGCAGACACTCATCACATGGAGAAGAGAAACTGTACCAACCTGTCAACAAGGGTCCTGTAAACTGTTATTCCCCAAATAAAAGTATTTTTAAAAAGGATGTCAGGTTGAGTAGAATGAGTAAAAATGGAAATGCAGACAGATGAAGTTACAATTGTAAGATCAGAGGTTTTAAAAGAAATGATGTTACAATTTTAAGATCAGAGTTTTTTTGTTTTTTGTTTTTGATTGCTTAAAGAATAGGAAAGCTATCAAGGGAGAGGATGGGATACGGAGTTCTGGTGGTGGGAATTGTGTGGAGTTGTACCCCTCTTATACTATTTTGTCAGTGTTTCCTTTTTATACATAAATAATAAAAATAAAAATAAATAAGTATATATTTCCTTTTGTTGCCTTTGTTGTTTTATTGTTGTAGTTATTATTGTTGTCATTGTTGGATAGGACAGAGAGAAATGGAGAGAGGAGGGGAAGACAGAGAGGGGGAGAGAAAGATAGACACCTGCAGATCTGCTTCACCGCTTATGAAGCAACTCCCTTGCAGGTGGGGAGCCAGGGACTTGAACCAGCTGCACTATTGCCCAACTCCCTTGATCAGAGGTTTTAAAGAAATATTTGGGATGAGCAAGTTTCAGCAGTTTTATTAGCATGTAGTCATGTCTAGGAGACTGTGTAAGACATAGGGCAAGAACACCCATGTCCAGCAGAGAAGCAATTACAGAAGCCAGACCTTCCACCTTCTGCACCCATGATGACCCTGGGTCCATACTCCCAGAGGGGTAAAGAATAGGGAAGCTGGAGCTGGGTGGTGGTGCACCTGGTTAAGCACACGCATTACCATGTTCTGGCTCCTATGCTATTTAATATTTACATCAATGACCTCTCAGAAACTTCTTCAAGGAAGTTCATCTACGCCGATGACATCTGCTTTGCAACTCAGGCATCCAAGTTCGACATCCTCGAGGAAACATTCACGAAAGACATGTCTCTGATATCTGATGACTGTAAAAAATGGCGACTAATCCCTAGCACTGCAAAAACGGTATCATCTGTTTTCCATCTACACCATGCCTCGGCCTCGCGTGAGCTTAATGTGCAGCTTGGTGATACGAGAATCCGGCATGAAGCCCAGCCAGTCTATCTTGGCGTTACTCTCGATCGCACTCTGTCATTTCACGAACATCTCATAAAAACTGCAGCAAAGGTGGGCGCGAGGAATCACATCATTGCAAGACTGGCCAGCTCCTCATGGGGCGCGAGCGCTTCCACACTACGATCATCATCTCTGGCATTCTGCTATTCCACTGCAGAATACTGTGCCCCAGGATGGTTCCGTAGCCCCCATGTCCACTTGGTCGATTCCAAATTATATTCCTCCATGAGGATAATTTCTGGAACCATCCATTCCACCCCGGTTCCATGGCTGCCAGTTCTTAGCAACATCGCCCCACCAGATATTCGTCGGGATGCGGCATCATCTAAGTTCATTTCCCACGTCTACGCTCGACCGGACCTGCCAATCTACTCGGATATCTTCACCCACCCTGTCCAACGCTTGACGTCTCATCACCCAATCTGGTCCCCTACGCCTACACTGAACTTCTCTGTTCCAGACTCTTGGAAATAGAGTTGGCGGTCAGCTGAGGTAAAGAACAAACACCTCATCACAGACCCCTGCAAGCGTCAACCTGGCTTTGACCTAGCACGTTATGATTGGGCCCTCCTTAATCGCTATCGAACAGGCCATGGCCGGTGCCATCGCTGGGGAGCCAGAGACGACCCGAACTGCCCCTGCGGCTCCAGACAGACTATGACCCACATAGTCAACGACTGCCACCTCTCCAGATTCAAAGGAGGTCTCGAAACTTTACATCAGGCTCAACCTGACGCTGTCGACTGGCTACGGAAGAAGGGCAAATGCTAGAAGAAGAAGAAACATGCACAAGGACCTGGGTTCAACCCCCCTACCCCCACCTGCAGGGGGGAAAGCTTCAGGAGTGATCAGGTGACTGTTTCTCTTTCCCTCTCTACCTCCCTCTCCCCCTCTCAATTTTTCTCTGCTCTTTTCTTTTTATTACTTTTTAAAAAATTTATTGGATAGAAACAGCCAGAAATTGAGAGGAAGAGGGAGATAGAGAGGGAGAGAAGCAGAAAGATACCTGCAGCACTGCTTCATCATTTGTGAAGCTCTCCCCCTACAAGTGGGGATCAGGGGCTTGAACCCAGGTGTGAACACACATGACATAGTGTGAACCCTTGCACACTACATCATGTATGTTCAACCATGTGCACCACCACCTAGCTCCCTCTGGTTTTTGTTTGTTTGTTTGTTTTGTTTTCTGTCTGAGCCTGAAATCTGATATGCAGGTGGATCCTATTTATTGTCTGGGGAGATGATGTTATGGCTGGAAAAAGGACCAGAAAGCTGGATCAGGGAAGAGAGTAGTTCCCAAATATGGGAAAGGGGTATAAATATTGACTGTAAACCCCATCAATCTGATGTGATCTGGGGCCCATATTCAGCTTAGGAGCCTATGTGGCCTCTGCATCCCTGTAGATCTGAGCTCACAGTCTGTGGTCATGAGTAGGAACATTCCAGGCTGCCCCAATATCAGGACCCATCTTCCTCAGGTGTAGCATAGAGTATGTTGTCCAGTCTCCCTTTGGAGGATGGACAAAATTCTCTACTGTTATTGATCCAAGTTGAGGGCAAGGTCCTATGGGGCTCCACAAAGGGGTCTATTGTGTTATTCCTGCTAGGAATGACCAGTTACAATGGAGAGAGGGATTTATTCGAGGTCTAGGCCCATCATGTCTGTTTGGGTATTTCAGGACTCCCCGAATAGGGCCCCAGCTGATGGGGTGGCCTGATAGTGACTAAAGAGTCATCGTTAAAGTATGCCAGTCTCTTGCCCTTATTCAGCTTTTGCAGTTCTAGCTTTGGAGTGAGTGAGAGAACTGTAATGGGAAGTAGGTGAGGAGGGTATCTAAGTCTAAGTAGACACTATTTCATTATGAACTTTATACTGACTCACTACAGACTATCGTGCATTCTCTCTCTGTTCTATCAAATAAAATAAATAAAGTTAAAAAAAAAAAAACCTGAGGAGGCTGCGCAGTAGCACACCAGGTTAAGCACACATAATACTAAGCACAAGGCCCAGCACAAGGATCCAGGTTTGAGCCCCCAGCTCCCCACCTTCAGGGGGGACATTTCACACTCAGCAAAGTAGTTCTGCAGGTGTCTTTCTCTCTTCCTCTCTATCTCCCCTTCCTCTCTCAATTTCTTTCTGTCCTCTCCAATAAAATGGAAAAAATTGCCACTAGGAGTGTTGGATTCCTAGTGCTGGCACCAAGTCCCAGAGATAACCCTCAAGGCAAATAAATAAATAAACACACAAGCAAACTGATTAATAAAAAGAACAGAGAAACTTCTAACGAGGTGGATGGGATCTGGAACTCTGGTGGTGGGAACTGTGTGGAACTGTACCCCTGTTATCTTACCCTGTTATCTTGTTAATCATTATTAAATCACTAATAATAAATTTTAAAAAGCATAAAAGCTATAGGGCAGGATTCACTTGCGCCAGGCTGTAGAAGGCCTGGTTGACTGGTGTACAGCCTTTGTTCCCATCTCGTGAGTGAGACACTGATGTAAGGGGAGTCATTTGACCACAGCCTTGATCTGAGGACAATTAGGAAAAAGTGCAAGTGAAACAGAGACAGACAGAGAGACAAGGCCTGATCACAAACCAAGCAGTACTAGACCTTTTTTTTTTTTCCCTAAAGACAATGGAGGGATGGGGTCAAAGTCAGGATAGTGACTGAGATAATGAATGAATATGTATACAAGATTTATTGTTTTGTTTGTTTCTTAAGTTTTTAAATTTTTTAAAGACTTTTTAAAAAAATTTTATTTATTCCCATTTGTTGCCCTTGTTGTCTTATTGTTGTAGTTATTATTGTTGTTGTCGTCATTGTTGGATAGGACAGAGAGAAACGGAGAGAGGAGGGGAAGACAGAGAGGGGGAGAGAAAGACAGACACCTGCAGACCTGCTTCACCGCCTGTGAAGCGACTTCCCTGCAGGTGGGGAGCCGGGGTTCGAACCGGGATCCTTATGCCGGTCCTTGTGCTTTGCACCACCTGCGCTTAACCCGCTGCGCTACAGCCCGACTCCCGACTTTTTTTTTTTTTTAATGAATGAGACAGTTAAGAGAAAGAACCAGCCATCACTCTGGTACGTGTGCTGCCGGGGATCAAACTCAGGACCTCATGCTTGAGAACCCAGTGCTTTATCTACTGCACCACCTCTTGGATCATGGTTTACTGCTTTTAAAAGAATACGAGGACAGCTCCTTTTCTCAAATAATTTATTTTTTAATAAATTAACATTAAATAACAAATTACAAGCAATAGCTAAAGCCACAAACACAACCAATAAAAATCTTTGGTTGATATATTTAATCACATTTTACAAAGCACAATAATTCAATTATCAAGAGAAGGAGGTGTGAATATTATTGAATGTTATTAAAGCATGGTGAGCATAATACTAAGGTGCTTGTCCATTGTTCAATTCTAAAGCACTCGATGACTGAACAAAACTGGTTATGGAAAGTCTGGACACAAGAGTAGGACCCCCAGCAAGGAGTTCTGGGTTTTCCCCTAATTTCCTCTGCAAAGTCACTTTGGATCTGGTTTCTTAGAAAATAAGGAATAAAATGAACAAATCCAATGATCGATGTGCATCGGTGGGTCTATTTACACCCAATTTTTCTTTCTTACCTGGTTTATTGAAGTCTCCAAAGATGTCCATACTAAAACTTTTTTTTTTTTCAAATAACAAAGTAACGTCTATTAGACAGTCTTTCTAAACTTTTTGTTTGGCTTAACTGATCCACAAGGAGGTGTACTAATAGTGAACTGTAAGGTATCTGAAATACGAACTCTTATGCCAGACTCTTCAGGCCTTAGGTTTAGAACACCAAAGGAGACCAAAGAGTGGTTTTTACATTAGTTTCTAGTCTCATGACCTACTTCTAAGATATTGTTCCATGTGTGATGACAACTCCTTTTGACAGTCTTTTTAATCTAATAGTTTTTTTATATACAAAAATGCAGGCTTTCAAAAGAACTAATTTAAGAAGTGAACTACATAATGGAATACTCTAAATATTTATTAATTTGCCAAAGGGTTTCCTGCAGGGCCCCTTGAGATAATTATTCTCCCTATCCAAAGATAACAATCTCCAGGCTATGTTTCAGGAACACTGCTAGATTTGAGGCTAAGGGCCTCTGTGTACACAGTCTATGGCCCAAAAGGCAGAAAAATGCACTCGTTCTCAGAAAGGCTGTAAACCACTGTGTTCAGACAAGGAGGTCCTCTGTGACTTCCAAGGCAACGTGTTAAAATAAAGCTAATATGAACAGGCTGGCAAAAGTGTTATCCTGATCTAGAGCCAAGTGGCAGCACACGATGCCTGTTGTCCTACTGACAACTGACAACAATTTTTTTTAATTATCTTTATTTATTTATTGGATAGAGGCAGCCAGGAACTGAGAGGAGAGGAATATATATATATATATATATATATATATATATATATATAGAGAGAGAGAGAGAGAGAGAGAGAGAGAGAGAGAGAGAGAGGGACTTTCAGCCCTGCTTCACCACTCACAAAGCTTTCTCCCTGCAGGTGGGGACCGGAGGTTTGAACCCGGGGCTTTGTGCACTAAATGTGCTCAACCAGGTGCACCACCACCCCTCTGCCAACAATTGTTACCTAGTAATCCACAGACAGACTTAATTTCACATACACTCTGGAGACTGAAATGCACATATGGGGAGAATTCCTCCTGTCTCTGGGTTGATGTGAGCCTCAGGGACTGCTCTGTGTCCAACGCGAAGTTACTGAAGGCAATTTCAGAAAAGGACTTAGCGGGAAAATGTGTTGCTCCTGGAAGTACCCTGGGTCTCTGTAGCTACTAGTGTGACTGCTACATACAGCCTAATGCCCTGATTATATTAAATGAGTATGCCTCCAGGGTTATTGCTGGGGCTTGGTGCCTGCACTACAAATCCACTGCTCCTGGAGGCCATTTTCCCCCATTTTGTTGTCCTTGTTGTTTTATTTATTGTTATTGTTTTCATTGCTGTTGTTGTTGTACAGGACAGAGAGAAATAGAGACAGGAGGGGAGACAGAGAGGAGGAGAGAAAGATAGACACCTGCAGACCTGCTTCACCACCAGTGAAGCGACTCCCCTGCAGGTGGGGAGCTGGGGGCTCAAACCAAGATCCTTACACGGGTCCTTGTGCTTTGTACCATGTGCACCCAACCAGCTGCGCTACCGCCTAGCCCCCAATGAGTAAGATTTTTGAAGACACGTCATTACATTTCTTCCGATAACCAAACCAAAGAACCTTATTCCAACCCTTCATAAATCAAGTATCTTTTTTTCAAGTGTAGCAGGAAATTTAAGCTGTCCAATCGTGTGTATAGTGAAAACCCATAATTTTGAATGCATTGATTCAGAAGGTTTTAAGAAAGGAATGTACTGTCAAGAACTTTGGGGGTATAACATGTCTCAGAGACGATAAAAAAATGACATTATTTATATTCTGGGCTTGACTGAGAACCCAAATATCTTTTACAGGGACACATGGAACCAGAATCCTGCTTGATTCCCATTGTCTCACCAATCTGTGAATATCAGCCCTCTCAAACAAGATGGAACTAATGTCCCAGAGCAGGAAAAACAAATTACAAATTCATGGCCTCCTTAGAATCTGCTATTTCTATCCTGTTGTCTACTCTAAATCTTGTGTTTAAACTAGGCTCTCCACTAACTGGTAGTGTTTGCATTTTCTGAGGTACATTTGAATTTTGCAGGTCTTAAATCAGCAAGAACTCAGACTGAATTTAAAGTTATACCAGGCAGGGGGTAAATAGCATAACGGTTATGCAAAGAAACTCTCTTGCCTGAGGTTTCAAAGTCCCAGGTTCAATCCCCTGCACCACCATAAGCCAGATCTGAGCAGTGCTCTGGTAAGAAGTAATAATAATAATAATAAAATAAAGTTGCTATATCTGACATGTGAAATGAATTAATAACTTTTTTAAAATTTATTTTCCCTTTTGTTGCCCCTTTTTATTGTTGTTGTCATTATTATTGTTGTTGTTGTTAGACAGGACAAAGAGAAATGAAAAGAGGACGGGAAGACAGAGAGGGGGAGGAAGAGAAAGATAGACACCTGCAGACCTGCTTCACCACTTGTGAAGGGACTCCCCTGTAGGTAGGGAGCTGGGAGCTCAAACCAGGATCCTTATGCCAGTCCTTGCACTTCGCGCCACGTGCGCTTAACCTGCTGCGCTACCGCCCGACTCCCTGAATAACTTTTTTAACTAACTCTTCTTCATAAGAAAACTGCTAATGCATAAACTCTCCAGCCCTTCCCTTCCACAGACACAACCTCTGAGCAATAATAACACGGGAAGCACACCATAAGGACGCATCTGCTGAGATCTTTTCTTCAGGGCGGCTTTTCCACAAATCTCCAGCTGGGTTTTTACAAGGGTTACCTCTCCATGTGTCAACCGTAAGACTTACCTAGCTCAACCTTGCTCAAATAGACTTAATTTGTCGTCGAAAATAAACGTTAAAGCCTGTTAGGAGAGAAGCATTTGCCATGCAATCTTCTGAGATCCACTATGAGAAACTCTTTTCTTGGGAGTTGGGCGGTAGCGCAGCGGGTTAAGTGCACATGGCGCAAAGCGCAAGGACCGGTGTAAAGATCCGGGTTCAAACCCCTGGCTCCCCACCTGCAGGGGAGTTGCTTCACAAACAGTGAAGCAGGTCTGCAGGTGTCTATCTTTCTCTCCCCCTCTCTGTCTTTCTCTCCCCTCTCCATTTCTCTCTGTCCTATCCAACAACGATGACAACAGCAATAATAACTACAACAATAAAAAACAACAATGGCAACAAAAGGGAAATAAATAAATATAAAAGAAATAAAATTAAAAAGCTTTAAAAAAAAAGAAAAGAAAACTCTTTTCTTTAGAAGTGGAATTGAGCAAAATCATGATTTTTCAAACCAGTTTTTAAAGTGATTTTTTTCCCTCCCTAGACATCTTCTGCAGAAACTCCATGAATCAAATAAAATCAGATTGCTCTGTCTGGAGCCCCAGAGAAGCCAACTGCAAATTCACCTTCTTGGGGTCTTCTGTAGAGATTCTGCAGTTGTTCCTGAGCCAGCTCCAAGAAATTGAAGTCACACGACTCGTTAAATACTCAGCAAGCTAGCTCCGGGACATGCAGAAGGCAAGAATTCTGAACAGCACTGCTTTCAGAGATGAGAGAGGATCGCTTTAGGGAAGGTGACAGCTGGGGCCAGGTGAGGAAACCGGCAAGTCATCATCAAGCAGCGTCCTCTCTGGCAGGTGAGTCCCCTGGGGGAAGAGTCCCAGAAAGTTTCCCTGAGTTGTAGCTCCAGCTTGCTGTGAGCTCTGCTCCCCCAGGACCTTGACCAGGAAGTTGATATACCGCATTGCAAGGCGCAGTGTCTCATTCTTGCTCAGCTTCTTGTCTGGCGGGTGAGTGGGGATGAGTTTCCTCAGCTTGGCGAAAGCACGGTTGACATTCTGCTGTCTCCAGCGCTCCCTGGTATCTGTGAAGATCTTCCTGGTCATGTTTCCTGATTCAAGGGCCAAGACCTTGTGAGAAGTCTGGAGGATACAGAACTTGAGATGTTAGATCTTTCTATGCAGATTTGATATTATTTTTCCCTTTATTTAAAAAAAGTTTTATTGGGGAGTCGGGCTGTAGCGCAGCGGGTTAAGCACAGGTGGTGCAAAGCACAAGGACCAGCGTAAGGATCCCAGTTCAAGCCCCGGCTCCCCACCTGCAGGGGAGTCTCTTCACAAGCGGTGAAGCAGGTCTGCAGGTGTCTGTCTTTCTCTCTCCCTCTCTGTCTTCCCCCATCTCTCTCCATTTCTCTCTGTCCTATCCAACAACGACGACAACATCAACAACAACAATAATAACTACAACAACAATAAAAAACAAGGGCAACAAAAGGGAATAAATAAATAAAATAAATTTTAAAAGTTTTATTATACAGGGGTATAATTCCACACAGTTCCCACCACCAGAGTTCCATGCCCATCCCCTCCATTGGAAGCTTCCCTATTCTTTATCCCTCTGGGAATATGAACCAAAAATTCAGATTTTATTTAATTCATTTTTAAAAAAATTATTTATTTCCTTTTATTGCCCTTGTTGTTTTATTGTTGTAGTTATTATTGATGTTGTTGGATAGGTCAGAGAGAAATGGAGAGAGAAGGGAAAGACAGAGAGGGGGAGAGAAAGACAGACACCTGCAGACCTGCTTCTGCTGCCTGTAAAGCAACTCCCCTGCATGTGGGGAGCCGGGGGCTCGAACTGGGATCCTTACACTGGTCCTTGCGCTTTGCGCCACATGCACTTAACCCACTGTGCTACTGCCCAAATCCCCAGGTTTTATTTTTATACAGTACTAGGGAATGACCTCAGGAACTTGAACAAGCCATAGTGATAAAGGACCTCCTAGGACTTCTGGGAGGCGTGGCCATGGAATAAGTGCGACCCAATTACCTCTCCTCCCAAAGCAACAAATAAATACAAGAGACCCAACTGGAGTCATAACCTACAATGGAAGTTCTGCAGCCTCAGGTGGGTGCTCGCGTGCAGTTGGAGTGAAGAGGGGTGCAGGTGCGGGTGCGGGCTGAAGAGCAGCAGAGTCAGATCAGAGCTCTGGGCGGCTGGGCACTGAGCTGCGCCAGCTTGGCGATTTCACTTTAAGCACAGCAAGCAAGTAACATTGCACTTTAAGTGCAGCAAGCAAGTAACATTGTTCCTAGTGCCGGAGAAAAAGACAGGGTTTAAAACCTCTCAGTCTTTGACTTGGGGACTTTAATCTTCTGAATTCAAGGCAAGGACACAACATAAATCAGGGCATTTGTGACTGCAAGGCAACCCAAAGCTATCTCCCCCGCCCCCAACCCCGTCCCACCTTCTGCAGATCATACAATCATGAGAAACCCAGTGATCACAATAGCACCACCTGCTAGCCATCAATAACCAGCACAAAAAATGTGCAAGCAGAGAAAACAGGACTAAACAGCCTACTATACTTATCAGCCAGACAGAAATGAAACAGAGGAAATTCAAGGAATTACAGATTTAGAGAGACTCTCAGAGACAGACTACACAGAGATCATTATGAGGACTCTCCAAGAAATTAAGCAAGAATTAGAAAAGCGTGTTACTATGGAATTACAATGCATGAGAGAGGAACTTATAACAGAGATCACTAAGAATCATCAAATATTGACAGAAGAACTTCAGTCAGAGCTCCAGGGAGTAAAAGACATCCTACTGCAATCCATGCCCAGGTAGAAGGCTTAGGAGGCAGATCCACATATTCAGAAAAAATTATCTCCAGTCCAGACGATATAGCCAGGCCACTCTTTCAATTCAAAGATGAAGGAGAGGAATGATTCAGAAAGACTGAAGCAACTCTCTGTGAAATTGTAGACTCCATCAAAAGATCGAATATAAGAGTGACAGGTCTGTCTGAGGAGGAGGACAGGGCCAAAGACCCAGAGTCCATTTTCAGAGCAATTTTAGCTCAGCACTCCCCTCACTTAGGAAACCACCAGAACATTCTCATCCAAGAGGCAGAATGGTCACCCAGATTTATAAATACAAAAAGACCAACACCGAGGCACATTATTGTAAAACTATCGAAAGTCAACGACAAGGAAAAAAAATTTGCTGGCTGCTAGGGAAAGGAAAGGAAGTAGGGTTATCAATGGCTATCAGACAGAGAGGTGTCCTGAGGGTGGAGAGAAGATGGGTCAGGTATGATAACTTCTGGTAGCTTTTGAATAAGCAGACTATTTGCTTTAAAGACAAGGAAGTAAGCTATTTTATTGGGGATGCAGAGTCCCTGTGAGGCAGAGTCTGACAGGTGAAGCTGAGCCTGAAGGCCATTCTCTCCCATGCTCGGTCTCTGGTAGAGAGAGGGGCTGACAGGAAGACCGTGTTCCTCAGGCACCCATCTTTCAATGGGAGGTTCCATCCAGCTCAACCATATCCTCAGTTTCCCTACATGTGTCCTCTGTAGGAACCAAAGTATGGTTTTAGTTGGCTGGAGCAGACTGCTTTGTCACTACCATGCCCTGCCTCTACAAGACTCAGTCACCTAACTTATGGATGCATGGTGATAGCAGCAGACCCCATGTCTCATCTGATCTATTCTCATCTTTAGGTTCCTGATTATTAAACAAGTTGTCCTGCTTTCTATCTTAACGCTTTTCAGCCATCAAGTTGCAGATGCTACCATGACACCAACCTGACTTCCCTGGGCAGACGACCTCACCAATGGATCCTAGAACCCCATCTTCCCAGAGCTCTGCCCCACCAGGAAAGACAGAAACAGGATGGGGGTGTGGATCCACCTACCAACACCTATGTCCAGTGGAGTAGCAGTTACAGAAGCCAGACCTCCCACCTTCTGCACCTCATAATGATCCTGCGTCCATACTCCCAGAGGGATAAAGAACAGGGAAGTTTCCAACGGAGGGGATGGGACATGAAGTTCTGGTGGTGGGACTTATGTGGAATTGTACCCCTCTTATCCCACAGTCTTGTCAATCATTATTAAATTTTTAAAAATTTAAAAAAATAAAAGAATCAGTCACCAATGACAGCATCCAAGTCATAGTTAAGAGCACAGGTTCCAGAACCCTGTCAGCCATTACACTGCCATCACTCCTTTTAGCTGGGTGGCCCTGGGGAATCTCTGTAGCCTCTTTGTGCTTCAAATGCCTCCCAAGTGAAGGACAACTCAGGACCTTGTAAGGACATAGGAAAGACTACATGTACAACACCTCAGCCCAGAGTCTGGTGCACAGTAAGTGCTCAGTAAATCATTACAATCCAGATTGCTATAAATAAATGGTAAAAGTTCATTGCAGGGTGCTGGCACCCCAGGCAGAACACATATATGTTGTAATTCATAAGGACCCAGGTTCAAACTCCTAAGCCTCATCTACACTTTCACAAGCAGGGAAGCAGTGCTGCAGGTCTCTCACTTGCTCTCTCTCTCTCTCTCTCTGCCTCTCTGTCTCCCTCTTCCCTCTCAATTTCTCTCCATCTCTATTCAAAACTAAACATTTTTTAAAATTTCTATTTTTTAAAAATCTTTTTATCTTTATTTATTGGATAGAGACAGGCAGAGATCAAGAGGGGTTAGAGGAGAGAGAGAGAGAGACACTTGCAATACTGCTTCACCACTCACAAAGCTTTTCCCCTGCAGGTGAGGACTGGAGGCTTGAACCAGGATCCTTGCACACTGTAACTTGTGTGTTCAACTAAGTGCACCACCCAACCCTGATTTTTTTTTTTTAATTCACTAAAAAAAAGGCTCATTGCAAAGCATGGGTGAAGCACACACTCTACCAGGCAAGCCATCTCCTTAAGCCTATATTCATTGTAAATTTTCATTTTTTTTCCTAATAAAGAAGTGGCAATGAAGTGGAAAATATTTAAGTTTAAAAGGTTTATTAATTTTCTTTGTCTTTTTTATTTATTTATTTATTTTCCCTTTTGTTGCCCTTGTTTTATCATTGTTGTGGTTATTATTGTTGTTATTGATGTCGTTGTTGGATAGGACAGAGAGAAATGGAGAGAGGAGGGGAAGACAGAGGGGGAGAGAAAGACAGACACCTGCAGACCTGCTTCACCGCCTGTGAAGCGACTCTCCTGTAGGTGGGGGAGCCGGGGCTCGAAACAGGTTCCTTTACGCTGGTCCTTTCGCTTTGCGCTATGTGTGCTTAACCCACTGCACTATGACCCAACTCCTCTTTTTGTTTGGTTTGTTTGTTTGTTTCATGTTGTAAGACCCTTTGGAGACACTAATGTAGAAATATGTGTAGACAAATATCTCTAAGGATTCAGGCCAAAATGCCCACAGTATTTCCATAGAGCAGTAATAGTCGGTTGGGAGAAAAATAGAAAAAGGGAGCTTGTATTATATTTGATTGACTCTGGTGTAATTTAACATTTTTATAATATAAAAAGTATTCGGTGTTATTTGCTTCATAATATTAAACAATCAAGAAAGTTAATGGGCTTTAAAGCAGAAACACTTGATAGATAGAGGGGTAGTTCAGTAGAAAGGCCAGGCAGCGGCACAGCTGGTTAAGTACATAAACTACGGTGCGCAAGGGCCCGGGTTCAAGCCCCTGGTCCCCACCTGCAGGGGGGACGTTTCACGAGTGGTGACGCAGGGCCGCAGGGGTCTCTCTTTTGTCTCCTCCTCCCTTCTTAATTTTTCCTCACTCCCATCCAATAATAAATAAATAAATAAAATTTTAAGTTAAAAAAAAAAAAAGAGTTGGTTTAATAGTAGAACACATGCCTTGCACGGATAAAGGCCTGGGTTAGATTCCCAGCAGAATATTTAATAAAGTGCTCTTTTATACACAGATTCTTATTATCTCTCTATTTCAAAATAATATCGACTGGGAGATAATCTCTTGGCAGAGTGCACACCTTTCCATGTGTCGAGCCCTGGGTTTGAACCTCAGCATCACAGTGTGAACACAATGGACAGCACCAAAGGGAACTCCACAGATGGAGGACAGCTGCTTTGATAGCACTCCCTCTTTCTCCTCGCTCTGCCCTCTAAGATATATATATATATATATATATATATATATATATATATATATATATATATATTTCAATAAAAATTTTTAAAATGTGTCAAAAAGACCACTCCACTATCTTGCACCAGCACAAGAGGCTGGATTCATTTCCCATGTCACATTAAAAAAAAAAGAAGGTGAAGAAGGAGGAGGAGGAGGAGGAGAAGAAGGAGGAGGAGGAAGAGGAGGAGGAGAAGAAGAAGGAGGAGGAGGAGGAGAAGGAGGAGGAGGAGAAGGAGGAGGAGGAGAAGAAGAAGAAGAAGGAGGAGGAGGAGGAGGAGAAGGGGAAGAAGAAGGAGGAGGAGAAGGGGAAGAAGGAGGAGGAGGAGAAGGAGAAGGAGGAGGAGAAGGAGGAGGAGAAGGAGGAGGAGGAGGAGGAGGAGGAGGAGAAGAGAAGAAGAAGAAGAAGAAGAAGAAGAAGAAGAAGAAGAAGAAGAAGAAAAAGAAGAAGAAGAAGAAGGAGAAGAAGAAGAAGAAGAAAAAGAAGAAGAAGAAGAAGGAGAAGAAGAAGAGGAAGGAGGAGGAGGAGGAGGAGAAGGAGAAGAAGAAGAAGTAGAAGAAGAGGAAGAAGAAGGAGGAGAAGGAGAAGAAGGAGGAGGAGGAGGAGGAGGAGAAGGAGGAGAAGGAGAAAGGAAGAAAGGAAGAATGGAAAGAGAAATTAAAATTAAAAACAAGAAAAAAGTTATAGACCTGGCTTTGAAACTCAATTCTCAACTTCCTAGCTATATATAAATCTGAGAAAATCTGTTAGCTTCTCTTAGCCCTGGATTTTCTTCTTTGTAAAATGGAGACAAAACCACCAGCAGGGTTCTTCTGGAGACTAAATGAGATTCATATATATATATTATTTTCCCCCTTTTTGTTGCCATTGTTTTTTTATATTTATTTATTTATTCCATTTTGTAGCCCTGTTTTATTGTTGTAGTTATTATTGTTGTCGTTATTGATGCTGTCATTGTTGGATAGGACAGAGAGAAATGGAGAGAGGAGGGGAAGACAGAGAGGGGGAGGGAAAGACAGACACCCTCAGACCTGCCTCACTGCCTGTGAAGTGACTCCCCTGCAGATGGGGAGCCGGGGGCTCCATCGGGGGCTCAAACTGGGATCCTTGTGCCAGTCTTTGGCGCTTTGCATCACGTGGCTTAATCCGTTGCGCTACTACCAGATTCCCACTAAATGAGATTCTATATAAAGTCAATAAAATGTAAATGAGGTCTGGTGCTCTTGATAATTAATAAAAGCACACGCTGTCTTCCTTATACAGATAAGAAGTATCACAGTTCCAAAGAATAGCACTTTCCGGGGATGGGTGGTGGTGCAACCTGGTTGAGTGCACATATTACACTGCACAACTGGGTTTCAAGCTCTGCTCTGAATCACAAAGTTTGGTGTACTGCCTCTCATCTAGTTTAAGTCATGTTTAAATGACTTGGTCTTTGGTTCTATACTGAAAGTATGAGTGTTCTCAGAAATGTACCCAAAAATACCTAAAATGTGCAAGTTTGAGCCTAAATTATGATCATCTTAAGAGAGAAAATGACTCGCTTTTCTTGTCTGGTTAGCTACTTGGTGTTTTTTTTCCTCAAAAAAGGGTTTAGCTCTCTCACAAGCCAACTCTTGTTCCCTGGGGGGTCTTTTTCAAGCTGAGAAGAAAAGATTAGGCAGGATAAACTAGCTGGATCCTATTGTGTTTGAAGCAGGCAGACGGAAGGGGGAGAAGAGAAGACAGGTTTCTGAAAAGTAGTCTGTCGTCCTAAGAGGTGTTAATGATGACTTGTTGATTTTTTTTTCAAGTGTGTTACCACCCTCCACAGGAGGCAATATAAATCAGTGACTAAACAAGAAGGAAAAGCTCAAAGTAGAAGTCACTGAGAAATTACACAAGTAGTCATTAAATCAAAGTGAAAATTGCACGTAGTAGTTTTTCCAGCTCCAAGGATTGATTGCCACTAATCTTGATTTCAGAGTAATTTTTTTTTTGCCTCCAGGGTTATTGCCGTCGCTGGGTGCCTGCACTACGAATCCACTGCTCCTAGAGGCCATTTTTCCCATTTTTGTTGCCCTTGTTGTTGCCCTTGTTGATGTCATTATTACTGTTGTCATTACTATTGTTGTTGTTGGATGGGACAGACAGAAATGGAGAGAGGAGGGGAAGACAGAGAGGAGGAGAGAAAGACAGACATCTGCAGACCTCTTCACTGCTTGTGAAGCAACCCCTTGCAGATGGGGAGCTGGAGTCTCAAACCGGGATCCTTACGCAGGTCCTTGCGCTTTGTGCCATGCGTGCTTAACTCACTGCGTTATGCCCAGCCCCCCAGAGTAATTTTAAGAGCTTAAAAATTACACTAGGGCATATGATGGCAGAGGAGGGCCTAGTGTGTTTGGGGTTTGTATTGTTATGTGGAAATGATATTCATCTACAGACTATTATATTTTACTATTGACAGTAAATCATTAATCCCCCCAAAAAGAAATTTACAACATAATTACACCAGATACCACTAAACCAGAGACCCTCTGACAGATGCAGGTAAAGGTGTGGAATCTTGTCCCAGGTCTTACCATACCCAACTTTTTTGGACATGGCCCCATGGGCAGTCTAGGAAAGCCCGGGGCAGATTCCAACTCAGAACAATGACTTTTCAATATAGAAAACCTCTGTTCTCTTCTCAGAATAAATATCTTTTTAAATGCATCAATTCAAAACATAGACACATTAAAATAATAAGCTCTATCTGACAGTGATTATCTGAATTTTAAAAAGCAATACAATGAAGGGGGAGGGCCAAAGCCAGCACAATAGCACGTGTTTCATTTAACACGCCCTATAAGCATACTGATCATCACGACTGCTTTTCCCCCTTGCCACCTCAGTTTCACAGCTGGCTGCACGACTCTGCCATTCCCACTGTACTTTGGATTTTTTTTTTCACATAGAGAGTGAAAGCCAGAGACAAAAAGAAGTAGAAACATCAGCACACTGCTTCACCACTCCTAAAGCTTCTTCTTTTTTTAAAAAATATTTATTTATCTATTCCCTTTTCTTGTAGTGTCATTATTGCTGTTGTTATTGATGTTGTCATTGTTGGATAGGACAGAGAGAAATGGAGAGAGGAGGGGAAGACAGAGAGGGGAAGAGAAAGATAGACACCTGCAGACCTGCTTCACTGCCTGTGAAGTGACTCCCCTGCAGGTGGGAAGCCAGGGACTCTGAACCAGGATCCTTACACAGGTCCTTGCACTTTGTGCCACCTGCACTTAACCTGCTGTGACTCCCCTGCTTCTTCTTTTTATAGTGCTCCCTTGGGACAGGGATTTGAACCCTGACCCTTATACATTCTCCCCTTTACCAAGTGAACTATCTCCCAGCCCCCCTTCACCATAATTTATGTGTAGTGTTATCTAGATGGTTCCCCCCAAAAGGTCTACAATAACTGTAACATGAGAGGAAGGTGTCTATGATTTCTGTTGAAGGCAAGGTCACCGGCACTGTTAGTACCATTGCAGTTTCTGATGTACATTCATAGGAGACAAAAATACTAATTTTTAACTAAAGGTTAGTGGAAACAAAAATGTAATTTGTTCCACTGAAATGTAGAAACTCTTTATTCTATCTACCTACCACTAGGTTGATGGTGTCGTGGACCCTATGATCAAGAATGCCTGGGTAGAGGTGAAAAACAGCTCCCAGGGTAGAGCATGCGCCTTTATGAGCAAGGCTCCAGTTTCACACCCTGGCACAAAAATGGGAGTACCATGAGTGTGGAAGGCAGCAGGAGAGCCCCAGCAATGGCAGAGAATGGAAAAATTGAACAAGGGATGTGCTCATGCACGCGCGCGTCCACACACACACACACACACACACACACACACACACCCTTATCTCACAACCTGCTCACAACATCTGAACAGGAGGATTATCATGGCATATGCAGCAGGAAAGTACAAATTTCTATTTATACTGTCACCATTAAATGTAACACATTTAAAAAAAAAGTTACGGGAGTCGGGCGGTAGCACAGCGGGTGAAGCGCAGGTGGCGCAAAGCACAAGAACTGGCGTAAGGATCCCGGTTCGAGCCGGCTCCCCACCTGCAGGGGAGTCGCTTCACAGGCTGTGAAGCAGGTCTGCAGGTGTCTGTCTTTCTCTCCCCCTCTCTGTCTTCCCCTCTTCTCTCCATTACTCTCTGTCCTATCCAACAACAACAACAATGTTAAACAAGGGCAACAAAAGAGAAAATTTAAAAAAAAAAGTTACGTCCCCAGAGAGTGACCAATGCTTCTGGGAGGAGCGACTCTTTCTTTGTGCTGCTAATATTCTCATGATCCAAGCAGATATGTATGTTCCTGGCATTTAGACCCTACGACTCTTTTCTTATAAAGTTTAAACTTCTAGGCATTTGGCCTTGTGTATTTATCTCCTTTTTCATCTTTCTCTTCGATGTAGGTGAAAGCACTCTCCAGAAAGAGGGTGATGGTGTGTGACCCCATCACTGGGCTAGGAGAAGCAGAAGAGTTCAACCTTTTGAATTATTATAAAAGTAGCTAGCACATGTTCAAGAAAGACACAAAGATCCCACTCATAGACAGAAGATGAAAAACAAGACCAGAAGGGGAAACGCAAAGCAGAACTTGGACTGGAGTTGCTATATTGCACCAAAAAGTAAAAGACTCAGTTGTGGGGGTAGGGAGAGTTCAGGTCCTGGGCCATGATGGCAGAGGAGGACCTGGGTGAGGGGCTAGGGTGTTACGTAGAAAACTGAGAAATGTTACACATGGACCAACTTCTGTATTTTACTGTCCAATGCCCTCCCATAAAGGGGGAAAATGAAGTTTAAAAAATTTATGGTCTTGTCAATATTTCCATTTTATAAATAAAAAAATTTAAAAGACACAAAGAGAAAGAAACCCAGCAATCCACAGTCCTTAACAGAATTACTTCATAGCTACCTACTTAACATCCTCCAGCTGCAGTCAGCTAAGCGCTCTCCGGGTTGAGACAGACGAACACAGACAGGTAGCTTTAAAATCGCCACATCCACTATTATTCTTCAAGCCACTTTTCTCCCTTGGACAGTCGTACACTCGCCACATAAGCACGTCGAGTCCGAACACCGGCTCTAGGTGGCCCGGGGCATGGTCCCTCAGGGAGCCAGCAGAATACGCTGCCCACCAGGTCCAACCTGCAACCACTGCCACTTTACTGCCCCGTTTTTGTCTTTTCTTCCCAAAGCCTCCGGGGGCTCACCTTTTGCTTTCTCTCACCCCGTGGCTCACCTTTTGCTTTTGCTCACCACGATCCCTCCCTGACCGCTGCGCCCGGCCCGGCACGATGAGGACGTCGTTGGAAACACGGAGCTGCAGTGCCCGCGGGTCGCTCGCCCGGACGCCAGCGTGGTGGAAGCTCCCTGAAAATGCTCCCGGGGTGTGCGCATGGGGGTCCCCGGGCAGCCCCCGGGACGCGCGCGTCCTGGTGCAAAGGACCCTTTAACCCCGAGGAGGGGCCGTGCCGCGGATCGCCCACGATCGCCCCCGATAGCCCCTGGGCCCTCGCCTCTGCAGACCCAGCGCGCCCACCCAGTGCGCCCCGGCCCGGGACGCGCCGCCTTTATAGGCACCGCCCCTTGGCAGCGGTCTCCAGGCTCCCGGCTCCCTACTCCCTACCCCTACCCCACTCTAGCTCCTCCCGTTTCCCTGCGCCCTGCTTCCCCCGGGGGCCGGCCCATCCTGTGCCCTAGGTGGTGGTGCACCCGGTTAAGCGCTCACATGACAGCGCGCAAGGAGCCCGGCTCAAGCCCCTGGCCCCCACCTGCAGGGGGAAAGCTTCAGGAGAGGTGAATTAGAGCTGCGGGTTAATATTTTATTATCTTTATTTATTTAGTTGTTAGAGACAGTCTGGAATGGACAGGGAAGGGGGAGATAGAGAGGAAGAGAGACAGAGAGACACCCGCAGCCCTACTTCACCACTTGTGAAGCTTTCCCCCTGCAGGTGGGGGCCTGGGGCTTGAACCTGGGTTCCTGTGCTTTGTAATATGTGCGCTCAATCAGGTGCGCCGCGACCCGGCCCTCTTTAACAATGGTTTTTTTTTGTTTTTTTTTTTAACACAGGGACCAGGTGGTAGCACACATGGCGCGAAGTGCAAGGTCCAGAGCAGGGATCTGGGTATGAGCCCCCCAGCTCCCCCACCTGCGGGGTAGGGGTGGCTTCACAAGTGGTGAAAAATGTCTGCAGGTATCTTTCTCTCCCCATCTCTCTCCCCTCCTCTCTCTATTTCTCTCTGTCCTATCCAACAACAACAATAGCAATAACAACAACAAGGGCAACAAAACAGGAAAAATGGCCTCCAGGAGCAGTGGATTCGTAGTGTAGGCACCGAAACCCAGCAATAACCCTAGAGGCAAAAAAAAAAAATTTTTTTTTAATTATCTTTATTTTCTCTTTCCCTTACTGTCTCCCTCTGCCCTCTTGGTTTCTGCCTCTATCCAATAGATAAATATACATAAAATTTAGAAGAATTTAAAAAATGGGAGGGGGGCCAGGGAGTGAAGAGAAGCCTTGTTTGTGGAAACCTTGGGTCAGAATTGAACTGCAGGCTTCCTGACAACCCTACTCTGCAGACAAGCTTAGTACCTCCTCAGAAAGTCCTTGTCGGGTTTCAGTTCATCAGAAATTACTCATTTAAACCCCAGTCCGTCCCACCGATTCTAGTCTGAGAACCACTGATTCTGGGGCTTGAATTTGGAATCTCATTTCTATTCATCCACCCACACCCTCTTCTGGGAGATTAATACAAATAGTAAATTAAACAGCCATGGTACCCCCAAAGAGTCACATTTATTCTGTTCCTTCCTGTGAATGGATTTGATTACTTGGGGGATTTCTACTTCTCTATTTGTGTCCAGAATGATCCTATGAAAACCTTTCTTTTTTTTTTAAATATTTTTTTCCCTTTTTGTTGCCCTTGTTTTTCATGGTTGTTATTGTTGTTGTTATTACTGTCGTCGTTGTTGGATAGGGCAGAGAGAAATGGAAAGAGAAGGAGAAAACAGAGAGGGGGAGAAAAAGAAAGACACCTGCAGACCTGCTTCACCGCCTGTGAAGCGACTCCCCTGCAGGTGGGGAACCGGGGCTTGAACCGGGATCCATGTGCACTCAACCCACTGCGCTACCACCTGACTCCTTGTGAAAACCTTTCATAGCTGTCTAATACACTCAGTGTGTGTGTGTGTGTGTGTGTGTGTGTGTGTGTGTGTGTGTGTGTGTAGAGAGAGGGACACACACACACACACACACAGAGAGAGAGACAGAAAGAGATTTTAAAAAATAGCAGTCAGAGCATGTGGCACCAAGGATGGAGACCAAGAACCTCAGGCATGCAAGCCCAGTACTCTACCCACTGAACTATTTCTCCAGCCACAGGTTCAAAGCCTCCTCTCTCTCTCTTTTCAGAAAAAGGTCTTTGTATTTATTTATTTATTTTCCATTTTGTTGCCCTTGTTGTTGTACTTATTGTTTTTGTTGTCGTCGTTGTTAGCTAGGATAGAGAGAAATGGAGAGAGGAGGGGAAGACAGAGAGGGGGAGAGAAAGACACCTGCAGACCTGCTTCACCACCTGTAAAGCGACTCCCCTGCAGGTGAGGAGCTGGGGGCTTGAACCAGGATCCTTGCTCTGGACCTTGTGCTTCGCACCATGTGCGCTTAACCCAGTGCGCTACCACTCAACACCATGTGCGCTTAACCCAGTGCGCTACCACTCAACCCCCAGGCTCAAAGCTTTCTAGTGGTCTCCTGTTACCCCACCCCCTTTCACCAGCCTATTTCTTCTCCTGGAGCTGAGTCCACTGCTTTGACCACTGCTGTTTGCAGACTGCCAAGCACTTCTTTCCACTCCCTGAAACACTTCCCCCAAGTCCTTTGCTGCCTCTTTGCCTGTTGATTCATTAGTTCATTCACTCAACGAATCATCAGCGAGTTCCTGACATGAGTCAAGTCCTATTCCAGGTGCTGAGGACACCTTTGAAGGCGTCAAACACAAACCTTGCCTTCTCAAAGCTGAGATTTTGGGGGCCTTTACTCAAATGTCACCTCAGTGAAGGTTCTCTCATCATAGTATTGAACATTGCATCTTCACGTGGACACAAGAACACTTCCCCTCTTCCCTTCTCTGCCCTTAGCACTTATCCTCATTTAGGAATAGTTTACTTGTTTGTCCTGTCTGTCTCCTCAGCCCAAGAAAGAAGCATTCATCAAATAGTTGGTGAATGAATGGGTGATGGCTTTATTTTTGAAAGTGATTTTTTTTTTAATAGGAAAGAGAGAGCAATCAGCACTGTTCCATGGATTATGGTGTGCTATTTGTTTTTGCCTTTTTTTTTTTTTTAATTTTTCCCTTTTGTTGCCCTTGTTGTTTATCATTGTTGTTGTTGTTGTTGCTGCCGTTGTTGTTGGATAAGACAGAGAGAAATGGAGAAAGAAGGGGAAGACAGAGAGGGGGAGAGAAGGATAGACACCTGCTTGACCTCCTGTGAAGTGACTCCCCTGCAGGTGGAGAGCTGGGGGCTCGATGAGATCCATGCATTTTCAGCCATGTGCACTTATCCCACTGCACCATTGCCCGGCTCCCTCTTTCTTGTTTTTTTTTGTTGTTGTTGTTGTTTGTCATTTGTTTTGTTTCAAAGGAATGGCAGGGGTCAGACCAGGGCCCCACTATGTAAGGCATAAGCTCTACCGATGGAACCACTTCTCCGGCCCCTAGTTATTAATTTCTAGGCATCATAGCATCATACTCTCTGAAGGACCCAGCATAGGGTTTGCTCAATAAAGTCACAGATGCCTTACAGGTTAGTGGACAAAATCCAAGGATTCTGGGGTTGCTTTACCCAAGCTGAAATCACAAGTCTACCCACTTGTGTGATTCTAGGAAAATTGGGCTACTTTGGAAGGGGCCGGGTGGTGGCGCACCAGGTTGAGAGCACATGTTACAGTGCACAAGGACCTGGGTTCGAGCCCCTGGTCCCCACCTGCAGGGGGAAAGCTTCCTGAGTGGTGAAGCAGTGTTACAGGTGTCTCTCTCTGTCTCTCTCCATCTCTATCACCCCTTTCCTTCTCAATTTCTGGCTGTCTCCATATAATAAAGGAAGATAATTAAAAAAATATTTGAAAAAAAGAAAATTGGACTACTTTGAAAAATGACAGTGATTAAAATTGTGAGGATTAAATTATAAAAACTAAAGAGATAAAGCAGTTAGCACTACAGCTCGCACACAGTCAGGACACTGGATGTGGGTGGTACATTATATTACTGTTAAAAGGCTCAGTTCCTGCCCCCTGAGCTTATATGACCCCATTCACAGCCTGGAGAGGCTGCTCTGCCCAGTTCCAGGTTCGACCATGTGACTTGCACTGACCAATGGAATACAAAGGGAGCTAGCTCCTTCACTACCACACAAAGCACAAGGCCCGGCTAAGGATTCCAGTTGGAGCCTGTGGCTCTCCACTTGTGGGGGGGTGGGGGGGGTCACTTCACAAGCGGTGAAGCAGGTCTGCAGGTGTCTATCTTTCTCTTCCCCTTCTCTGTCTTCCCCTCCTCTCTCCATTTCTCTCCAACAACAACAACAACAAGGGCAACAAAATGGAAAAAATAAATAAAAGTAACTGTTGGACATGAACTTGAAGAAAAACAAAAATCAGGGCTGAGTGACTCTGCACCCGGATCCGCACACATGCTACAGCGCACAAGGATGGGGAGGGGTCAAGTTCTTGGTCCCCGCCTGCAGGGGGAATGCTTCACGAATGATGAAGCTCTGCTGCAGGTGTCTCTCTCTGCCTCTGTCTCCCCCCATTTTTCTTTGTCTCTATCCAAAGCAAGTAATATATAGAGACAAAGAAAAACTGGGGGAGAATATTACTTGCTTTGGATAGAGATAAAAGAAAAATTGGGGGAGAATATTACTTGCTTTGCATAGAGACAAAGGAAAACTGGGGGAGATAGAGGAGGAAATATATATATGAAAAATATGTCAACCCATATTTGAGACCTTGGGGGAGCTATGGTGGTTTTCGTTATTGAGGGAGTGGGTGGATGGGGAGGCATAGTGCTTTAGTGGTGGGAGTGATGTGGAATTATTTTTTCTGTTATCATATAATTCTGTAAATCGCTATCAAATCACTAATGAAAATAAAGGTTAACAGTGACTGTTGCTCGGGTTCATTATGAAAGACATCTTTGGGGAAAGTTCATTAGCCTAAAGCCATGGAGTAGAGTCCTAACTGAGCAACCACAGACCTCCAGGAACACAGTGAGGAAAGACCACCCGCCCGCCACTTATCGCACCAAAGTCAAAGGCTGGGGGGGGGGGGAATATAGGTCCAAGAAGGATGACAGAGGACCTAGTGGGGGTTGTATTGTCATATGGAAAGCTGGGAAATGTTATGCATGTACAAACTATTGTATTGACTGTCCAATGTAAAACATTAATTCCCCAATAATGAAAAAATAAAAAAGAAAGAAAAAAAAAAGACCGCCACTGAGACTTCTAAGACTTGGGGTTTTTCCCACTTGCCCTTTCTCCAAATAACCCCAGTGTGGTTTACGTTACAAATTTAAATGTGTCGCATGGATTTCTGGGTCCTCAAAGGGCAGGATGGTGAAAAACGTTTTCTTTCTAGCTCCAAAGAGCTCAGTCTTCAAAAGGGGGCCAAGACACAACAAAAATGACTAAGTACAAGATAGTCTCCATACCAGAGAGTGTAAGTTTGGAGTTAGGTTAGAGAAAGCAAAAAATTCGAGCTGGAAGATAAATGATTGCTTGTGGGGGACAGCATTCAAATTTGGGACCCAGGACATTGACTCCCAAGCCATCACTGCCCCCCCCCCAATTCTTTGTCTTGGGTCACCCCCTCCGTGCTGTCCTGATCTGTGAAAAGTCTTATCTATATAATGTGGACTCCCAGCCCATATCTAAGGAAAAATCCCATGGAAGTTCTGGAGATAATCTCTGGGCCATTTCAGCAGAAACCCAGGGATGCAGGACAGCCAGAGTGTGGACTTGCATGGGACAGAGCTGCTGGCTGGGCATGGAAGATGGCCAGGGCACAGCTGTCAAAAGCAGAGAACTCAAAGCAGGAGCCCCTGGTTGCCTGAGTGTGAGAATGGGACAGGCTGGATAGGAATTACCTGTACAGGCATGGAGGACAGAACTGTTGTGGGAGGGTATCTGTGTACCTTGAACACCTAAGTTTAGAGTCCAGGAGTGGGGAACATCCAGCCCACAGGGTGAAATCATCTGGTTACCAAGGCAACCACAAATGGGACCCACAATTCATTAAGTGCTCACTATTAAGTTGATGTTATTGTATGGCCCGTGAGTGGCATTATAAATATCCAAATGGGGGGCCAGGCAGTAGCGCTGCGGGTTAAGTGGAGGTGGCACAAAGCTCAAGGACCGACATAAGGATCCCGGTTTCAGCCCCCGGCTCCCCACATTCAGAGGGTTCACTTCACAAGCAGTGAAGCAGGTCTGCAGGTGTCTATCTTTGTCTCCCCCTCTCTGTCTTCCCCTCCTCTCTCCATTTCTCTCAGTCCTATCCAACAACAACGACAGCAATAATAACGATAAACAACAAGGGCAACAAAAGGGAAAAAACGGCCTCCAGGAGCAGTGGATTCATAGTGCAGGCACCAAGCCCCAGCAATAACCCTGGAGGCAAATATATATATAATTGGGGTGCCAGGTGGTAGCACACCAGGTTAAGCACATATAGTGTGAAGCACAAGGATCCTGGTTTGAGCCCCCATCTCCCCACCTACAGTGGTGTCATTTCACAAATGAAGCAGGTCTTGGGGTATCTATCTTTCTCTCCCCCCTGTCTGTCTTCCCCTCCTCTCTCAATTTCTCTGTCCTATCCAACAAAGACAGCTATAACAACAACAATGAAAGAAAGATGACCGCCAGAAGCAGTGGATTCGTAGCACACCACTGAGCCCCAGCCATAACCCTGGAGGCAAAATAAAATAAAATAAAATAAAATAAACAATTATATTAATTAAACAAATATCTAAATGGCGGGGCCAGGCAGTGATGCAGCTGGTTAAGTGCACACATCACAGTGTGCAAGGACCCAGGTTCAAGGTCCCTTTCCCCACCTGAAAGGGAAATCTTCACGACTGGTGAAGCAGGGCTGCAGGTGTCTCTCTGTCTCTCTCCCTCTCTATCCCCCTCCCCCTCCCCCTCTCAATGGCTCTATTCAATAGTAAATAAATTTAAAATCTATATCACCCTGCATAAACTTTTAAGTTCCAAGGGCCATTAAGAATGGCAGTGTGGAGGATGGGTTGGAGAGAACGTATTAGCTACTTTGAGCACAGACACAAAAAAACGGTCTTTAAAAACACCTAGAATTTGCAGTCAGTCAACTTCCCTGAAGTGTCCTCTCTCTGCCCTTCTGCTTTCTTTGTGAGGTGGGCCAAAGGGGGTGGGGTGGGGTGGGGAGAATTAATTGCTGCTTCCTGGTGTCTGCACCTTTCCATATTGCTGTTCATCTTAGCCAAACATCTTTGAGATCATTTATTTTCTTAGTGGCATCTCTGCAGTTGAAAAAGGAACTTTGGCAACCAGGCAGCGAAGTGTGTGATCTTAAAAGAAACACACCAATGAGTTGTAAAATAGGATCTGAGCCAACTTGGGCAAGGATAAGGACCACAGCAAAACAGAACAGAGCTGTGTTTGCACTCTGGTGCCTCAATGCTGGTCTCACAACCTTCTCACACGGTATCAACTTGCATCTTATGATTTTTTTTTTCTAAACGGAGGAAACCATTTGGGGTGCCCGATTCCACTAAACGTGGATGATGCTTCAAAATGATGGGCCTTCCCCAGTGTGGAGAGTCTTGGTGCTGGGATTAGTAGGAAAAAGAGCTGAAGTAGGAATTTACATAATCCGATTATGGGGATTAGGTTGGGGCCCTTCTAACTGCCTCTGTGTGCTTGAGCTAAAACCCTTACTATTCATGGGCTCTCACCACCCCCTGGAGAGACTGCACCTGCAGGCTCCCTTTGCTCCTGAGGAGAGACCTGGGGTCTGGGGAGGGAAGGGCAGGTCACTAAGGGAGCTGGCGCTTTGTCAGGCCTTCTGGTTTTATTAGTTTAATAGATCTGTCTGGATTAGCCTGTGAATACTGGACCTCTATTCTTGTATACGGGCTACATCAGCTTTAGGAAAGGCCAGACTTGAGGTTTTCAGAAAGGATTTCTGTTTGCCCAGGTGGCTGTGGACCACCGTCACTTTGTCTTGAGGTCAAGCATCCGCCTTATCCTGCCCTAACTTCCTCCTCCCCACTCAGTCTTAACCTCCTTCCAAATCCCAGTTCTGCAGAGCCAGCCTCAGTGCCTCTGTCTCTCCGTTTATCAGCATCCATCCTTCTCTTCATCATCTATCTACTGTGTAACAGACGCCTTAACCTATCAAACGAATTAGCTGGTTCTTGATAGGTGATAGAATGTACTCGCAAATCCCTCTGTGCAGGTATTGTTCCTCCAAGTGCTCTCTTAAATCAGTTTTGGCACTTTGAAAAATAAACTTTGACGTTTGCAGATTCTTTGGGTAAAGTGTCACAGAGGGTCACCCAGCGATGATTCTTCACAATGGTTTGTAGATATATTCACAACGTCGATCCTCTATGAACCTAAGACTTCTGGTTTATTTCACCTGCTAGCACTGTGTGAAAATTTCCTTCTACTATTTTGTATCTATTTCACCCATTTGGTTTTCCTTCAATGTTTACTTTAGATTTTTTTTTTTTTTTGCCTCCAGGGTTATTGCTGGGGTTCGGTACCTGCACTAGCATCCACTGCTCCTGGGGGCTACTTTTTTGCCTTTTTTTTTTATCACTGTTGTGGTTATTACTATTATTGATGCTATTTCTGTCATTGTTGTTGGATAGGACAGAGAGAAATGGAGAGAGGAGGGGAGAGAGTGAGGGGGAGAGAAAGACATCTGCAGACCTGCTTCACCACTTGTGAAGAGACCCCTTGCAGGTGGGGAGCCAGGGGCTTGAGTGAGGATCTTTCCGCCGGTCCTTGCGCTTTGCGCCAAGTGCGCTCAACCTGCCACACTACCGCCCGGCCCCCACTTTAGATTTTTTTTTTGGAAAAAAAAACTTATTTATGTATTTATTATTATTGGATAGCGACAGCGAGAAATTGAGAGGAGACAGAGAGGGAGAGAGAGACAGAGAGACACCTGCAGCCCTGCTTCACTACTTGTGAAGCTTCCCCCCTGCATGTGGGGACCAGAGGCTTGAACCTGGTTCCTTGCACACTGTGCTGTGTATGCACTTAACCAGGTGTGCCACCGCCTGGCCCCTTACTTTAGATCTTTATACCTTGAATACTAAACATTTGACATAAACGTCTCATCAAAGATCTTTAAACCTGAGACACTAAACATTTGACATAAAAGTCTCATGCAAGTTTCACTGCCCTACCATTGTATCCTATATTGTATTGTATTTATCATGAATCCCACTTCATCTCTGTCTCACTTTTTTTTTTTTCTTCTCAATTCTGGTTATGGTGGTGTTGACTTCAGAGTCTCAGGCATGAAAGTTTTTTTGCATGACATTGTGCAATACTTGCTTTTAAATCTGCATTTTCTAAATAAAACTGTGCTATTCTTCTAGTTTGCAGATGTGTGTGAGTCTACTTGGTGCTCAGTTTCCCTTCCTGTGAAACTTGATTTGTTAAATTTAAATTCCTGGGAGTTGGGCGGTAGCGCATCGGGATAAGCGCACATGGCACAAAGCGCAAGGGCCTGCGTAAGGATCCCGGTTTGAGTCCCCAGCTCCCCACCTGCAGGGAGGTTGCTTCGCAAGCAGTGAAGCAGGTCTGCAGGTGTCTGTCTTTCTCTCCTCCTCTCTGTCTTCCCCTCCTCTCTCCATATCTCATTGTCCTATCCAACAACAACAACAGCTATGACAACAATAACAACTACAACAAGCTCAACCAGGGCAACAAAATGGGAAAAATAGTCTCCAGGAGCAGTGGATTTGTAGTGCAGGCACTGAGCCGGCAATAACCCTGGAGGCAAATAAATAAATAAATAAATAAATTCCTTTGAGTCTTTGGGTTTTATAAAGCGACGCCATTTTGTTTGTTTGATTGTTTGTTTTTTTTTGTTGTTTTTTAACCAGAGCACTGCTCAGCTCTGGTTTATGGTGGTGCCGGGACTTTGGAGTCTCAGGCATGAGAGTCTGTTTGCATCACCATTATGCTCTCTGTCCCCGCCCCAGGTGACACCATCTTCATGTTGAATTTTTTTTTTTCTTAGAATAAATTTCAATTTACTTTACTTGCTTACTGGCTTGCACCAACCCACGATGAATGTCAGGAAGGAAAGGATTTAATTACATTTTCAGCTGATTCCCCCGACTGTGCTCACAGCATGTAAAAGCTTCTTGATAAGACATTTGTTGAATGAGTTCAGGACAGCAGCGGCCTACAGTCTGTTCAGCCTGCCGTCCCAAAAAACACAAGAGGTTGTGCAGTAACTGAAGGGTCCGTTCCAAGCTGACACTCAGCATCTTATGTGTCAGGATGCTGCTTTGGCTTTCTCTCTCCACAGCCTCTCAAAAGTGAATAAATAGAACTTTAAAAAAGAGAGAGGAGAAGAGAAGGAAGTGGGAAGGAAGGAGGCAGGGAGGGGAGGCTAAAAAAGGCTGGTGGCGGCAGTGCTGACCAGAGGGGCTGAGGGCTTGATCTAGGAGGCACTAGCTCTGGGCCAGATGACAAACGCTGTATTTCCTGTACCCAGCACCTAGGAATCACAAAAGTCAGGGGCTGGCTGGTGGCACACCTGGTTGAGTGTACATGTTACAATGTGCAAGGATGCAGGTTTGAGCCCCCTGGTCCCCACCTGTAGGGGCAAAGTTTCAGGAGTGGTGAAGCAGTGTTGCAGGTATCTCTCTGTCTCTCTCCCTCTTGTCTCCCCCTTCCTCTCAATTTCTGGCTGTCTCTATCAAGTAAATAAAGACTCATGAAAGTCATTTCACCCAATTTTATAATCTAATATGCGGAATCTCACTTGTATGAGAAAATGGTACAGTATGTTACTATTCTAGATAAAGCAAAATACTGCTCTGAGACAAGTTAAATACTAAAAGGTGTCTCCAAGGCAACAAGTCTCTGGTGTGCTGCTGACTATTTCACTAGAGGTTCTTAGACAAACATCTTTACAGTGTCAGCACAGCCTATAAATTCTTCCCTCCCCTCCCCCTTCTATTTTCATTCAATAGGACAGACAGAAATTGAGTGAGGAGAGGGAGACAGAGAAGGAGAGAAATGAGAGACACCTGCAGACCTGATTCATTGCTCGTGAACTGTCCTCCCCCGTAGGTGGGGAGCGGGGTCTCAAACCCGGGTCCTTGTGCTTAGTACTGTGTGCGCTTAACCGCTTAACCAGGCACACCATACCAGGGCCCAGAGGCTGTAAATTCTTCTGAACGTTAATGTTACTTGGTTCACAGGACCCACCGGGCAACTCAGTGATTAGTTCACCTCCTCTAAGGCTCTTCCCATCTCTTCTCCTTAATTCAAACAATACAAACAACACTACTATTACCAACAACAACAACAGTAAAGCAAACAGCTTCCAGTGAAGCAAGTCAGATAGGAAGTAGGGCACCTGGTGTGACATCACTCACACCTCTTCCAAAGCCACCAGGGAGGAGTGCTGAAGAGGGAAGGGCCCAGGTCTCCTTTTATAAAGAGAGGCTTTGCTGTTGGGACAGTTATGATGGAATAAGAAAGATGCCAGGATCTACAGACCAGTGTCTCTGACATACATCGGATTTGTGGCCCTGAGTACACTCAGTAGATCTGAAGGTCAAGGGAAAAGTTTATCAGTTCAAGAGGAAACGAGGCTATCGTCCATTCACGGGGACTTCCCTCCCCAGCAACTGTGACTCCCACTGACCAAGGAGAAATATCAATCCTCTGTTATCCTGACTTGGAAGACTCTTAAGCAGCAACATGCAGGGGGTCAGATGGTGGCACACCTGGTTGAGCACACACATTACCACATGCAAGGACTCGGGTTCAAGCCCCCTGCTCCCCACCTGTGTATGTGTGTGTGTGTGGGTGGGGGGGACACTTCACGAGCAGTGAAGCAGGTCTGCAGGTGTCTCTCTTTCTCCAGCTTTTGTTTCCCCTTCTCTCAATTTCTCTCTGTCCTATTAAATAAAATTAAAAGAAATAGAAGAAAATGGCCACCAGGACCAATGGATTTGTAGTATTGTTACCAAGCTGCAGTGAGAGACCTGGTGGCAATAAAAAAAAATAAATAGAGAGTTAGGCAGGAGCGCATCGGGTTAAGCGCAGGTGGCACAAAGCGCAAGGACTGGCATAAGGATCCCAGTTCGAGCCCCCGGCTCCCCACCTGCAGGGGGATCTCTTCACAAGTGGTGAAGCAGGTCTGCAGGTGTCTGTCTTTCTCTCCCCTTCTCAGTCTTCCCCTCCTCTCTCCATTTCTCTCTGTCCTATCCAGCGACTACGACAACAATAATAACTACAACAATAAAACAACAAGGGCAACAAAAGGGAACAAATAAGTATTTTAAAAAAAGAAGAAGAAGAAGAAGAAGAAGCAAACACCTAATCTCAGGGATGGTCCTCCATTGGATCCAAGCCCTTGCTTCTTCTTCTTCTAGTGTTTGCCCTTCTTCCACAGCCAGTCAGCAGCGTCAGGTTGAGCCTGATGTCAAGTTTCGAGACCTCCTTTGAATCTGGAGAGGTGGCAGTCATTGACTGTGTGGGTCATAGTCTGTCTGGAGCCGCAGGGGCAGTTCGGGTCATCTCTGGCCCCCCAGCGATGGAACATAGCAGCGCACCGGCCATGGCCCGTTCGATAGCGATTGAGGAGGGCTCAATCATAACGTGCCAGGTCAAAGCCGGGTTGACGCTTGCAGGGGTCTGTGATGAGGTGTTTGTTCTTGACCTCGGCTGACTGCCAACTCTGTTTCCAAGAGTCTGGAACAGAGAAGTTCAGTGTAGGCGTAGGGGACCAGATTGGGGGACGAGACGTCAAGCGTTGGACAGGGTGGGCGAAGATATCCGCGTATATTGGCAGGTCTGGTGGAGCATAGACGTGGGAAATGAACTTAGATGATGCCGCATGAATATCTGGCAGGGCGATGTTGCTAAGAACTGGCAGCCATGGAACCGGGGTGGAACGGATGGTTCCAGAAATGATCCTCATGGAGGAATATAATTTGGAATCGACCAAGTGGACATGGGGGCTACGGAACCATCCTGGGGCACAGTATTCTGCAGTGGAATAGCATAATGCCAGAGAGGATGATCGTAGTGTGGAAGCGCTCGCGCCCCATGAGGAGCTGGCCAGTCTTGCAATGATGTGATTCCTCACGCCCACGTTTGCTGCCGTTTTTATGAGATGTTCATGAAATGACAGGGTGCGATCGAGAGTAACACCAAGATAGACTGGCTGGGCTTCATGCCGATTCTCGTATCGCCAAGCTGCACATTAAGCTCACGCGAGGCCGAGGCATGGTGTAGATGGAAAACAGATGATACCGTTCTTTCTGAATGCAAAGGACAAACCACACAGAAACAAATAGGGGAAAATGATCCTTGACAATTAAGAGTCAGATTCACAAAGGTTCCCTGCACTGTTGTTTGACGACCGACCGGGGTGACGCCTTCCCTTCCTGGTTCCTATGTCCACTGTCTGCCCTTGCACTTTGCCTGGGATAAGAAGAGGGATGTGGTTTTTGGTTTGGACTAGAAGTAGAGACATTTATTATGGAATCTAGACTTACGGATGCTTTGTCACTTTCTCAATGAACTCAGCCACAAGTTAATAGAGGGGCCAGGTGATGGTGCACCTGGTTGAGCGCACTTTACAGCATGCAAGGACCTGGGTTCAAGCCCTCAGTCCCCATCTGCAAATGGTGAAGAAGTGCGGTAGTTGTGTGTGTTTTTTTTTTTTAATATTTGTTTATTCCCTTTTGTTGCCCTTGTTGTTTTATTGTTGTAGTTATTATTGTTGTAGTTATTGATGTTATTGCCATTGTTGGATAGGACAGAGAGAAATGGAGAGAGGAGGGGATGACAGAGAAGGGGAGAGAAAGACAGACACCTGCAGACCTGCTTCACCGCCTGTGAAGCGACTCCCCTGCAGGTTGGGAGCCAGG
This sequence comes from Erinaceus europaeus, assembly GCF_950295315.1. NCBI lineage: Eukaryota > Metazoa > Chordata > Mammalia > Eulipotyphla > Erinaceidae > Erinaceus > Erinaceus europaeus. The sequence goes on from NC_080171.1 coordinate 6,566,176, forward strand.
GGCTCGAACTGGGATCCTTACACCCATCTTTTCACTTTGCGCTACGTGCGCTCAACCCGCCGCACTACCGCCCGACTCCGTTTCTCCTGTTTCCGTCTTTCTAACTCCCTATCATACCTTTCCCTCTCGATTTCTGACCATCTCTATACGATAAGTAAATAAAGATAATAATAAAAAAGTCAATAGAATTCGAACAACAAATTTACCCTGTGAATCTGTTTCCTACACTCAGAATAATAAATACTCATCGCTCTCCTGTGGCTTATGTAGGATAAAGTTTTGAGAAATACCAACTGAGGGGCAGTTTAGAATCTGAGAAAAGACCTTTGTTTTTGTTTGTTTTATTCCTAATGTCTGGGGTTTCCCTGGGCTTCACTCTTGCAGACTTTTGTTTTCCTTTCTATCTCAGAAAGGGGGTTGGTAGGGCGAAGGAAAGAGAAAGAGAGACAGAGAGGGAGAGAAACAGCGAGGAGAAACATCACAGCACCATTCCATCTGTGAAGCTTCCCTTAGGAAGGAGTTCAAAGCGAGTTCTGAGGGCTTCCCCCCAGGTCTTCCGACATGGTAAAGTATGTACTCCACCATCTTTGTCCTGTTTGCTTTGGCTTTGGAGGCAGGCTGAGTAGTAATTGAACCCCAGCTCCCATCCAAGTTATCTGAGCAAATTAAGTAACCTCTCTTAGTCTCAAATTTTTCTCAGTTGTAAACTAAAAATAATGTCAACTCCACATCATACAGTGAAGCCTCTGTAAGTGACAGGGTCAAGTTAACCATCTAGAGCAAATGTTTTAAAGTAGTGCTTGTAGGAATCTAATACAGCTGCTAAGTCACTATGTTTTATTTCTGTTATCAGACAAAATGCATATGAAAGTTAGGTGGGGTTATCTTGACATGTCTCTTTTAAAAAAATATATTTATTCCCTTTTGTTATCTTTGTTGTTTTATTGTTGTAGTTATTATTGTTGTTGTCATTGTTGGATAGGACAGAGAGAAATGGAGAGAGGAGGGGAAGACAGAGAGGGGGAGAGAAAGACAGACACCTGCAGACATGCTTCACCGCTTGTGAAGCAACCTTCCTGCAGGTGGGGAGCTGGGGGCTCGAACTGGGATCTTTATGCCAGTCCTTGCTCTTCACGCCATGTGAGCTTAACCCTCTGAGCTACTGCTCGACTCCCAACATTTCTCTTAATGTTCACTAAAGATAGCTTGCATGTTTAGCCCCCATTTGCCTGGTCTACTAGCCTGGCTTCTACCGTCCTTCTGGTTGCTTTGGGTCCCGTGCTGCTAAGAAACATTTATTCTGTTCCGCTATTTGACACAAATAGAAGCCAGGAGTGGGTGAGGAGGTGAAAGAAAACCTGCTCTTTAGTCTCAGGCTCTTGTAATTCATTTTTACTCTCTAGTTTCTCAGATCCTTGGTGACACCTAGCCACAGCCATAGCAACGTACATTTCCCATCAAGATACTCGGTGTTGAGGCCAGGTGGGTAGGTCTGTGTACAGCAAATGTTGATCACTGGAGAGAATGCAGGGCACTGAACTGTCTGCAACGTAGTTACCAGTCAGAGATTCACACAGCCCCAGGAGGCCCCAGGTACAGACAGTCACGAGACTGGACTGGCTCGGCCTTGACTGTCTAGGCCTGGAGCAATGAATTTCCAGCCTATCAACCAAAGGACAGTGGGAAGGCAAAGGGGCGTGGGGGTGAGTAGAGTCAGGTATTGGGGAAAAGCAAGGGAAGGCTGGATGTCCTCTTCTCCTTAGTCCCTGGCCTTTGTCTGAGGGGCACACACAGGAGTCTCCCAGGTGAGGAGTAAGATACTCTGTGGGCATCAGATAAGCGTTCAGCCTTCTTGCAAAAAAAAAGCAAACACACTGAATACTCCCCATAAAGTCAATAAATGCCAGCTTTATCAGCTGTCTTCACACCCCACTCAGTCTCCTGGGGACCGGGCTTGAAATGAAGGCCGTGGCTTCAGGGCTGGAGAATGGAGGTACAGGGTGTGGGGAGGAGCCTTAGGCCCCTGGACTGAGTTTCAGGCAGGTGGCAGAGGGCATCTGCCAAGGCTGAGCTGCCTGAAGGCCCCAGCTTCCAGACTGAAAAATCCCAAAACAACACACACACACACAACACACACACACAACACACACACACACACACTCTCTCTCTCTCTCTCAATTTCTCTCTGTCTCTATTCAATAGTAAATAATGTCAAGGCCAAAGCTTAGGAGTTCTCCATTTTCCCCTGTGAATTTTGTGGCTTCAGGTCTCATGTTAAGCAGTCTTTAATCCATTTTCAGGTTAATCTTTGTTAGTGGTATTAAAAGTGTTTTGTTCCATTGTTTTCCATGTGGATACTCAAAACTTCCCAGCAACAGTTACTGAAAAAACATTTTCTTTTCTTTCTTTAAAAAGGACTTGTTTATTATTATTAAAGAAAACAGAGAGAGAGAGATTGAGAGAGAACACAGGAGAACACCACTCCAGGACACCGGATGCTGGGTACTGAACCCAGGACCTTATGCAGAGGGGTTTATGTTTATGCTTCAACTGCCATTCCCAGGCCATAAAGCTTTTTCTCTCGAGTGTTCTTGGCTCCTATGTCAAATATCGATTGACCATATATCCCTGGGGTATTTCTGGACTCTATTCTATTGGTCTGTGTGTCTATTTTCATACCAGTACTCAAATGGCATATATATTACTATATATTTTCTTTTTTTTAAATTTTTTTAAATATTTATTTTATTTATTTATTCCCTTTTGTTGCCCTTGTTGTTTTATTGTTGTAGTTATTATTGTTGTTGTCGTTGTTGGATAGGACAGAGAGAAGTGGAGAGAGGGAAGGGAAGACAGAGAGGAGGAGAGAAAGACAGACACCTGCAGACCTGCTTCACCGCCTGTGAAGCGACTCCCCTGCAGGTGGGGAGCCGGGGTTCGAACCGGGATCCTTATGCCGGTCTTTGTGCTTTGCGCCACCTGCACTTAGCCCGCTGCGCTACAGCCCGACTCCCTATTATATATTTTCTTTTTTTTTTTTCTATTATATATTTTCTATAGCACTGTAATGTAGTTTGAAATCAGGAAGTACAATCCCTGCAGCTAGGCTCTTCTTTCTCAGAACTGCTTTGGCCATTGTTTTTGGCTACTGGATCAATGATGCTGTCTATGTTTTAACGTGTCTATCTGCTGCCTGTCTATTCTCTTGAATAAAATATCACTTGTCCATTTTCTTTTCTTTTTAAAAGATTTTATTTATTTATTAATGAGAAACATAGGAGGAGAAAGAACCAGGCATCACCCTAGTACATGTGCTGCCAGGGATTGAACTCAGGGTCTCATGCTCAAGAGTCGGATGCTTTATCCACTGCACCACCTCCTGGGTCACCCACTTGCCCATTTTCTAATCTGACTTTAAAACTTTGAGTCTCTGGGTTCTTACATTAAGGAAGTCTTTGCAAATACTTCCTAATGTATAGCTCGACTTTTTCTGTTTCACTTGGGTGTTTGCAGAGTAGCAGTTTTTTTCTGAGAAAACAACAACAACAAAAAAAACCAGCTTATTTTTTCCTTTTGTAAATTGTGATTTTGGTATCAAGCCTAAGAAAAAACTTTTCCCATAGCCTCTTGCTAAGTTTTCTCCTAGTCTTTATCCCTAATAGTTCCATTTGTCCATTTAAGTATGTGACACACTCTGACCTGGTTTTTGATACAAAGTGTAACATTCAAGTTGAAATTACTCATTTACTTATTATTTTTTTGGTGATATATATATATATATATATATTCCCTTTTGTTGCCCTTGTTTTATTGCTGTTGTAGTATTATTGTTGTTATTGATGTTGTCATTGTTGGATAGGAGAGAGAGAAATGGAGAGAGGAGGGGAAGACAGAGGGGGAGATAGACACCTGTAGACCTGCTTCACCACCTGTGAAGCGACTCCCCTCCTTGTGCTTTGCGTCATGTGCACTTAACCTGCTGCACTACCGCCCGACTCCCTACTTATTGTATTGTCTATAGACGTCTACTTGCTCTAATGCCATTTGTTGAAAATAAGTTATCCTTCCTCGACTGAACTGCTTTTGCATTTTTATCAAAAGTCATTCAGCAGGGAAAATTAAAGCTTATGCAGAAGACTCTCATTCTTGACGCTTCAAAGTCCCTCAACTCCCCAAAGGAAACGTAAGCCAGAGCTGAGCAGTCCTCTGGGGGGGGGATCAGGTGAGCACACCTGTGTGCCAGTTTATGGGTTCTTCAGTCTTCTCCACTGACCTGTATTATCGCCTTACCAATACCTATTTCCTCCCAGTTCTGGAATCCAGAAGTCCAAGATCAAAGTATTACCAGGGTTCATTTCTTCTTTGGTGTACATTTGGTCATCTTTTCCTCCAAACTTCACACAGCCTTCCCTACTTACCCATTGTCAAAAGATACCAGCCACACTGGATTATGGATTATATTCACCGAACTTAACTCATTTTACCGTCACTATCTCTTTGACAGCTTCTGGCAGCAGTTGCCTCTTTTTTTTTTTTTTTTTTTTTTTCAGATACGCACCTTTTAAAAAAGTTTTATTTTATTTATTTATTTTCCCTTTTGTTGCCCTTGTTTTTATTGTTGTTGTAGTTATTGTTGTTATTGATGTCGTCGTTGTTGGATAGGACAGAGAGAAATGGAGAGAGGAGGGGAAGACAGAGAGGAGGAGAGAAAGACAGACACCTGCAGACCTGCTTCACTGCCTGTGAAGTGACCCCCCTACAGGTGGGGAGCCGGAGGCTCAAACCGGGATTTTTATGCCAGTCCTTGTGCTTTGCGCCGCCTGTGCTTAACCTGCTGCACTACCACCTGACTCCCCAGCAGTTGCGACTTTGCCACGCGGATTTCTCTGACCTAGGAACATGATCTGCATCTCTATTTCGGTCATCTTTTCACATTCTAGCACAGGAGTGGGGAACTTCCAACCCGCTGGTCTGCACGATCATTTGGTTGGACCCTGCCCAGGTGGTCAATGCTTTTTCCACAGCAACATTAAATTATATATATAATGTATATATTAATATATGTATATATTAATTGACGGTTTTCTATGGCCTGTGAGTGATGTTATAAATATCCAAACGCCCCTTGGCAGAAGAGTTCCCCCACCCCTACTCTTAAGACATACACTTCACTTGCAATTGTCTTAAAACACAGAGAAATGCCGTAGGCCAGTGAGATAGTTCATCAGGTAGGGTGCCTGTCTTGCCGTAAATGTGGCCCAGGTTTGAGCCCAGCATATCACAGGAGAGGACTGTGACCCAGGGGAAGCTTCAGTGCTGTGGTATGTCTCTCTCAGTAGGTTCTAGGGGTTATGTCCTCTGGGAATTTGGCAAAGCCTTCTTTTTTTAAAAAATTTATTTTTTATTTATTCCCTTATTTTATTGTTGTAGTTACTGATGCTGTTGTTGTTGGATAGGACAGAGAGAAATGGAGAGAGGAGAGGAAGACAGAGAGGGAGAAAGACAGACACCTGAAGACCTGCTTCACTGCCTGTGAAGCGACTCCCCTGAAGGTGGGGAGCTGGGGGCTCGAACCAGGTTATTTATTTATTTCCTTTTGTTGCCCTTGTTGTTTTATTGTTGTAGTTATTATTGTTGTCATCATTGTTGGATAGGACAGAGAGAAATGGAGAGAGGAGGGGAAGACAGAGAGGGGGAAAGAAAGACACCTGCAGACCTGCTTCACCACCTGTGAAGCGACTCCCCTACAGGTGGGGAGCCGGGGACTCGAACTGGGATCCTTATGCCAGTTCTTGTGCTTTGCGCCACATGCGCTTAATCCACTGCGCCACCACCCGACTCCCAAGAAATTATCTTAATAAAGCGTTGTTTGTTGTTTGGCATTTATGAAAAAAAGAAAAGTTTTTGGTGTGATAAAAATTTGGAGTGCAGTAGTTGTAGATTATTTCTCTTTTTTTTTAAGGAAAAACTGAGAGCTTCCCCTCAGATCATCTGGTTTCCCTTTCTGAGAATCCTATTATTCTCTAGCCTGAGCAGAAAATCTGCCAGTACACTAGGAAGCAGGCCTATGTATCCCAGATGGAAAGGGTGACTAGCTTCTTTTAGCAGAACAGAAGATCACACTGTTATTATTCCACCCTAGCCCTTGACCTCTGACTTAGAATGACTCATAAAGGCATGGGAGAGACAGAGTCATACCAGTTCATTTAGGAATGTACCGTAAGGCTAAAAAGAACAGGATGTACTTAATTAAACAGGAGAGTTTGAGTTATTGTCCCATTAACAGTCAAGAGAACAATGAGGAATTTAGGACACAGGCTTTATAAACAGTAAGGTGGAGGGTGGGGGACAGCTGCCAAGTTTGCTTTTTATCTTCCTTTTAGAGCTCTGATAAAAAAAATATTGCAAGAAGTAAACAGATGGATTTATATACCATCTGAAATTGATGTACAGGCTATAAATTAAAAATATGGAACTGCTGGGGTGGAGCCAATATGGCGACTTGGAGACAACACCTGGTGTGAGCTCCGGGGAAAAAGCAGCTTTCAACCTGGGATTCTTGGGAGAGGGAAGGATCTCTGACCATCGGTGCCACCAGGTTCCAGATGCTATCATGATGCCAACGGGACTTCCCTGGGCAGATGACCCCACCAATGTGTCCTGGAGCCCCACTTCCCCAGAGCCCTGCCCCACTAGAGAAGGAGAGAGGCAGGCTGGGAGTATGGATCGATCTGTCAACACCCATGTTCAGTGGGGAAGCAATCACAGAAGCCAGACCTTCCACCTTCTGCAACCCCACAATGACACTGGGTCCAGACTCCCAGAGGGATAGAGAATAGGAAAGCTCTCAGGGGAGGGGATGGGATATGGAGTTCTGGTGGTGGGAACTGTGTGGAGTTGTTCCCCTCTTATCCTGTGGTTTTTGTCAGTGTTTTCTTTTTATAAATAAAAAGAGAAAAAGAAAATAAAGATTAAAAAAATATGGAACTGTAATTGATGTAAAACGATAACCCTGAAAAGTCCATGCAGAGAAACTAGTGTGTGTGCGTGTGTAAGAGAAATTATATCCTTGTGCCAACAACTGTACTGGAAACCATTAGACCCCCATAAGTGAACAAGAAATTGAAAGAAAAAAAAAAAGAAAATCTAGAGGTATTCTTAAAATATTTTAGCATGAATGTCAAAAGTTGAGACTGTAAGATAACAAATTCATAAAATACCAAATATCAATAGTAACCCAATTTTTATCTTGAAGAGTAATAGAAAATGAAATAAGGAGAATATGTCTGTGAAATCATAATCCTTTCAAAATCACATCTGGTAACGTGGCTTTACATGAATGATTTGTCAACAGATGCTTCCAGAATTCAATGAAAAATAGTCTCACGATGAGTGAAAGTTTTAACCACCACCTGGTCAGAAACTTTCTTCTTGCTTGAAATATGAAAATAGTAAATGCATGAAAATCCAGTTATGTTTGACACGGCTAGAAATAAGCTCTCGTCCTCATATAGAATGATGCCCTGTATTTTAAATCACGTTCATATAACATAGTATGAACATGCCAGCACCATTTATTGATTCCACTCAATGTGTGATCACTTGAACAGTAAGTTGGAGGGGTCTGGTGGTGGCGCACGGAGGTAAGCGCGCAGCACATAGTGTGAAGTGCAAGGACCAGCACAAGGATCCCGGTTCCAGCCCAGGCTCCCCACCTGCAGGGGGTTGTTTCACAAGCAGGGAAACAGGTCTGCAGGTATCTCTCTTTCTCCCCTTCTATCTCCTCTCCTCTCTCAATTTCTCTCTGTCCTGTCAAATGGGAAAAATGGCCTCCAGGAGCAGTGGATTCGTAGTGCAGGCATCAAGCCCCAGCAAAAACCCTGGAGGCAAAAAAAAAAAAAATAAAATAACTCGGACTCCACATTTTAAAAAATAGCACTAATATACCCACTTACGTGCTGAGAACAAGAACAAAACACTTTTTCTTAAACTTTCCTTCTCCTTCCTTCCCTCTTGCCTGCCAGCCTGCCTGCCTTCTTCCACAGCACTGCTCAGCTCTGGCTTAAGGCATTACCAGGGACTGAACCTGGGACTTCGGGGCCTCAGACATGAGTCTCTGTATAACCATTATGCTGTCTCCTACAGCCAAACAAAGCACATTTTAACTACTCTTCCATGATTCTCCTGATCTGCCAGTCCGAATATTACTGAACAGTTTGAAAGCACTTAGAGAGCTTATCATATTCCGTATGAGCTCTTCAAATGGCAGGCGTGTTCCCCAAGGGGAAATTGGGACACCTACCTAAAGGAAGGGGGGCAGAAGGTAGGCATCTCTCTCACTCACCACCTCTGCTTCTCCCCGGCACACACTCATTCTTTAGTCAGTGGAAAATGAGCCAATTAAGCTAGATGACCGAGAATCTTCCTGTGTCTTCAAATGTACCATCTTTCTTTGGCTCCTACTTCTGTTTGACAATATACATCTATCTTTCTGAACAGTGATCCACTTCTATTTTAGGCAAGGGGATTCGTTCCACCATTGCAAACAACGAGTTTAGTATAACTGGATAACTTCATCCCACTCAGAAATAGGCCAGATGCCATTGGGGTGAACATTGGGGGGAGAGTGCTTCCAGTCCCAGGCCTTCACAGGAATCTTCCAGGCCTTACCGTAGTTGGCTTCAATGTATTTGACGGTCTCACAGGGCACACGGACCTTTATATCTACAAACTCAGTCCAGCACAGTGTAAACTTAGGAAATAAGTATCTGTGACAAAACAGAGCATTGTAGAAAGAGGTTAGGCTTTAGCAGTGGACATTTTAACTAAGGAACCCACTCTAGACTGAATGAAAGAGATCTCTTTGGGAACAGAGATAAGTGTCTATCTGCTTGATTTTAACTGACCATCGTTCCTCTCCTTGTAACATGTTAAGAGCACGCCAACTCCCCTCCCCTCCTACTAGTCTACATAGTTCAGTCAGGGTTGAATTAACACCTGTGTTCCACAGATGGGTGAAAAAGACCCTCACCAGTAAATTATGATGATTGGATCAGGGATGGGCAGATGGTCAGCTTTGAGGTTTTTATTGGGATTATTCTAGTTTATTTTATTACCAGAGCACTGCTCAACTCTGGTTTATGGTGGTGCAGGGGACTGAACTTGGAACTTCAGAGCCTCAGACATGAGAGTCTCTTTGCATAACCATTGTGCTGTCTACTCCTGCCCGAAGAGGTCATTTCTTTGCTGAGATGTCTAACCTATAAAGATGGAAGGTCGTACCCTCTCTCCCCTCTCAATTTCTCTCTGTCTCTATTAATAATAAATAATTTTTTTTTAAAGATGGAAGGTGGGCACTGCTGGTGACCATTTGTGCAATTACTAGAAAACCTGCCTGTATAAAAAATTATGTCAAAGCAAAAAGTTGTCAAAAGATGGCTAAAAATTAATGATGATAGGAGCCCCTGGGAGGAAGGATTATAGCCCCCCCAGTTCCTCTTCAAGCTTTTTGAAAAATGGTAAGAATTATATCATATCACTGGGGGAGTGGGTGGGATAGACCAGGGCTTTCTACCACTACTGTTTCTAGCAGGCTACTTTCAAAAAAAAATTTTTTTATATTTATTTATTTATTCCCTTTTGTTGTCCTTGTTGTTTTATTGTTGTAGTTATTATTGATATCATCATTGTTGGATAGGACAGAGAGAAATGGAGAGAGGAGGGGAAGACAGAGAAAGGGAGAGAAAGACAGACACCTGCAGACCTGCTTCACTGCCTGTGAAGCGACTCCCCTGCAGGTGGGGGCAGACTACTATTTATTTATTTTCTTCTCCTTAGTATTATCATGATGATTTTCCCACCATGGTTATTTCTGGGACTTAGTGCCTGCACTGCCACTGCTGGCAATTATTTTTCCTCTGCCTCCCTTCCTGTAAAAAGACAGAAAGAGATGGGGATGGGGAGGAAGAGAGAGACTCCTACAGCACTCTTTCACCACTTACGAGGCTCCCCCCTCTGCTGGGGTCTTGAGCCCAAGGAATTCTCCTTTTTCAAATTTAAGAATAGAAAAGGCTAGGAAGAAAGAGAGCAAAACAGAGAGAGGAGACACCAGGGTGTCTGTCATGTGTGGTGTTCCCATGGTGTGATGGGACAAAATGTACTTTAGCAAGATGTCCAATCTCCTGTCCCCTGCTATAGTATTAAGCTTTCCTCAAAATGACTGTAGGTAAATAAAAAGTATACTACTAGGAAGATTGAAGGGGCCAGGCGGTGGCGCACCTGGTTGAGCTCCCATGTTACAGTGCGCAAGGACCCAGGTTCGAGCCCCTGGCCCCCGCCTGCAGGGGGAAAGCTTCACAAGTGGTGAAGCAGGTTTGCAGGTGTCTCTCTGTCTCTCTCCCTCTCTCTCACCCCCTTCCCTCTCAATTTCTGGCTGTCTCTATCCAGCAAATAAAGATAAAAAATTTTTTTAAAAAAAGATTGAAAAAAAAAAAAGAAGAAAAGACCCTTAGACTTGCTTTAATATCTTCTCTAGGAATAGTAGTAGTGAAAATACTACGGCTCAAGTAAATAGTGTAGTAAAGACTGAAAATGACATATGGCTTGGGGAACCTTCCAAAGCGACTCATCTACACAGCCATTCCTGTTCTTTCTCTGCCGTTTAAGGTCATGATAACATGACAGGAAACCTGGGACTCACACCATCTGTCCAGACAGTTCTTTCACTGCTCATTTCTTCAGTGAAATAATCAGAACACTTCACACTTCCCAAACACTGCTACTATAAAGAGCAGTTAAGACAGAATGCAAGAAAGCTTTCTCTCTCCAGAAATTGAGTGGCTAGAAATAAACAGTTCTTTTGAGGGTTGTGGTTTTCTTATCTTGTCAGTGAGAAGAAAGAAATTTCAGTCTCAAAAGAAAAAAAAAAAAAAAAAAGAATGACTGGACTATCACAGGGGCTCTAGAAATTATTGTGATTTTTTTGAGAAAAGATGAGTTCTAAAAAGATCGTTGTGGGAGTTTAATGCTGAAATAATGATGCGGGCTTACAGTCTGTAAGTCTTTCAGAAGACTGATAGTTTTCCCTACATTGCCCCAGCACCAACAGTAACAGGTGCAAGGAATTAGTGTTTAGCACACTTTGCCCTCTTTAACGCTCTTCGTGTGTACTGACTCACTTAACAATCTTGACAACTCTATACTGCAATTTCTATTGTTATTTCCATTTCACACTTGAGGAAACAGACTCAGAGATTCTCTCTCTCTCCCTCTCTCTCAGAACTAGATATAGGCTAACTACATCCTAAAAGAGATCCGTTTCTCTAAAGTCATTTGTAGATCTTTCCTTATTAAATAATTTGACGGTGACAGTGTTTTTAAGAGTTTTTTTTTAAAATACCAGCTCAATATATTGAATTATATCTATTCTGGGATGATTTTCTCCCTAACTATTTTATTATTGCCACCAGGGTTATCACCGTCGCTCAGTGCAGCACTAAAACCCATTACTCCCAGTGGTAGTGGTCTTCTTCCTCTTCTTCTTATTCTTCTTCCTCCTCTTCCTCTTCTCCTTCCTTCCTTCCTTTCTTTCTATTATGCTTGATAGAACAGAAAAAAATTGAGAGGGGAGAGGAGAGAGAAAGACACCTGCAGACTTGCATCACCGCCCATGAAGCACTCCTGTGCAGGTGGGGAGTGGGGGCTTGAACCCTGGACTCTGCACATGGTAATATGTGCATCTAATCACCCAACCCTCTAATTTTTCTTTCTTTTCTTTTTTTTAAAGAAATATCACTAATTAGTTTATTATTGGACAGAGACAGAAAGTGAGAGGGGAGGAGGAGATAGGGAGAGAGACAGAGAGACACCTGCAGCCCTGCTACACCACTCCTGAAGCTTCCCCCTGCAGGTGGGGACCAGGGACTTGAACCTGGGTCCTTGCACATGGTAGTGTAAGTGCTTAACCAGGTGCACCACCGCCTGCCCCACCCCCTAGCTTTTCCATCTGTGAAGTCCTCTCTTAACAGTGTAATCGACAATATTTCCCCTTTCTTAGTAGCACATAAAGTAATGGGGCCTCTTATAAGTGCCATTCACCCACATTTGATAAAACATGACAACTACTAACCCCACAGTTATCCATCCCCTAGGCCCTTGCTCCCAGTCCATCGAGGAACAGTCCAGAATCGGTCCCGTATATCGTCGGCAGAACGCTTCACGGTCCCTGCTTCAGAAGAGTCTTCAGAGATTCAAGTCCGTCAGTTAGGAAGACAAAACCCACAGTAAACGACTGAGGCTACATCAAACTGAACAGCTTCTGCACAGCAAATGGAACCAAGACCAAAACAGAACAACACCCTCCACAATGGGAGCTCTTCCTGCTCTGTACCTCAGATAAAAGCTAGTCACCAAAATACAGAAAGAGTTCGCTGAACTCAAAAACCGCCACCACAAAAACTAACAAACAGAGTCAGGCGGTAGCACAGCGGGTTAAACACACATGGTGCCAAGCGCAAGGACCGGCGTTCGAGTCCCCGGCTCCCCACCTGCAAGGGGAAGTAGGTCATCACAGGCGGTGAAGTAGGTCTGCAGGTGTCTGTCTTTCTCTCCCCCCCCATCTTCCCCTCCTCTCTCCATTTCTCTCTGTCCTATCCAACGAAGACAACAATAATAACTATAACAATAAAATAAGGGCAACAAAAAGGAATAAATAAAAAACAAACAAACAAACAGCCTGGCTCACTTTCAGCCTCCTCCCCACAGCTTCATTTGACTTTCATTTTAATTCTATCATTGCTGGACCTGACCCATTCACATCAAACGCTCAAGTTTCCTGTTCGCCTTTCTGGCTCAGGCTCTGCGCTTGACTTTTATGATCCTCATTTTTGTTTTCTTTTTCTGCTGACTAAAAAGCTTCGAGTGAGAGTGACTCTTCCAGGCTGAGGAACACAGGGACAGACCTTCCTGGCAGCCTGTCTTCATAGGTGGTGTGTTTCACAAGGCCCTGCTGAGAAGGGGGTAAGCTGAGAAAGGACTCACTCAATGGAGAGCCTTGAACATTTTCTTTTGTTCCTTTATATTTACCTCAGTCCTTATTTCTGCCATCTAAAGTCAATTCTTTTTTTTTTTTTTAAGGTTAACTATTTCACAAAAAAAGAGATATCAAGAGGGAGAGAGAATGAGAGAAGTCAGAAGAATGGGGAGGCAGCTATGGACCTCATGCTTTGAAGTCCAATGGTTTACCCACGACGTCACCTCCCAGACCGCTGAAGTAATGTCTCTCAACCCTTTTATAAGTACTTATCAGACTCATACTTAAATTTTTTTCCTGTTCTGGCCTGAGTGCCTCCATTCCACATATGGTCAGTCTCTTCATAGAAGAAAAAAATGTCGAGTTTTACATCATCTTTTCCTTGGAAAGATAGTTCCAAACTGTCTTCTACCTGGAGGGAAGATGAAAACTTTCACAGACTGAAACAAAGAAAACACAATTTTCAGTTTCAAAATATTTTGTCTGATAGCGAGTATGGACTCTAAGATACTTCTTCAAGTTGGAATAACTCTGATCATAATGGATCCGTGGCCATCTTTTGACTTACTTCTTCCTTTCTTTCTTTCCCTAGTGTGGCAAGAAACCTTGAATATGCCTGATACCCCAGAGTCACTTTCCCCCCATTTTTTTTTTTACTTTGAAAAGAGAGAGTGAGAAGAATGAGATACACAAAGCAGAGACAGCCAGACAGACAGGAAGAAACCAGAGTCTCTCTTTACCACCCATGGAGTCCCCAGGCGACTCCACTTGGCATAAGGTCTCAAACCCAGGGCCTGCCACATGGTCAGGAGTTTGCTCTGCTGGATAAACTATCTTTTGGCCCTGATTTCTTCCTGAAATGTATATAAACTAAAGTTTCTTTATACAACTGATTACAACTCAGAGCGGACGACTTCATTAAACTGTTACTCCACAGAACATCCTATCCCCGAGCCCCCTTCTGATTAAAGAAGGGGAGAAATCAAAGACAACTTACTTCAGTGACCAAGTAAAATTATTGGGAAATAAATATGTCATTACAACAGTAAGTGAATACTCGAGAGAATGTGATATTACAGAGACTCACATGCCACCGATCATTAATATATTTTGATATATTGAATTATTAATTTTTATAGATTAATAAGAAAAAAAAAGCTAAGGCACAGAAATTAAAGAGAATTCTGGAAGCACTTCTTGAAAGAAACAGCCTAGAAATAATTATGTTGCTCCGGGATTGGTACATGCTTGGCACAGTGCGTCCTGTAATAACTGTGTTCGTAGGTTTCTCCCCTCCCACGTAGACAGTGAGCTCTTCAAGGAGAAGGTAGACTTTACTCACTTTACACACTTTACACCCATTTATAGAGCATAGTGTAAATGCTGAATAAGTGTTTGCTGGGTGACTAGAGCTCTGCTGTTCTGACTTCCACCTCAGAAAAATTAGACATATACCTTTTTTTTTTACTTTATTTATTTATTTACTTATTCTCTTTTGTTGCCCTTGTTGTTTTATTATTGTAGTTATTATTGTTGTTGTCATTGTTGGATAGGACAGAGATTAATGGAGAGAGGAAGGGAAGACAGAGAGAGGGAGAGAAAGACAGACACCTGCAGACCTGCTTCACCGCCTGTGAAGCGACTCCCCTGCAGGTGGGGAAACGGGGGCTCGAACTGGGATCCTTACTCTGGTCCTTGTGCTTCGAGCCACGTGCGCTTAATCCGCTGGGCTACCACCCAACTCCCAGCTATATACCTTTTAATAAGCTAGAATGATTGTGATGAGAAAATTCTCTGATACCTCAGATATGTTTCTTGTTTTCCAATATGTCACCCCCACAGGAATAAGCGGATGAAGAGTGACACAAAGGATAATGCATTTAGTGTGAAGAAATCAAAGTCGTGGTCCGGGAAGTGGCATGGTGGATAAAGCACTGGACTCTCAAGCATGAGGTCTGAGTTCAGTTCCCGGCAGCACATGTACCAGAGTGATGTCTGATTCTCTCTCGCCTCCTTTCTCATGAATAAATAAAATCTTAAAAACAACAAAACATCAAATTCAAGGAGAAGACTTCATCTATCTAAACCGTGATGTCAACTGAGGAGGAGATTATTCTTACTGACCTAGGGTTTGTGAAATAAGGAAGGAATTCGAGAATTATCTGAAATAATTCTGTATATGTGCTTTTTAGCAATCCATGGAGTGCCTCGTGTTGATGACCATATCGGTGCCAGAGGGAACCCAAATTTAAATGAGGCATGAGAGGCAATATAACTTCAAGTAGGGGAGGAGGCATTTTTAGTATAATAACTGTGTATTACGTATTATATTGTAGCCAGTAAAATGGCGGTACACTCACCTGTTGAACTCAATCTTTCTCTCTTTTTTAAAAAATAATAGTTATTTTTTATTGGATAGAAACAGAGACATTGAGAGGGAAGGAAGAGGTAGAGAGGGGAAGAGAGACACCTGCAGCCTTGCTTCACCACTCATGAAGCTTTCCCCATGCAGGTGGGGACCAGGGGTTTGAACCTGGGTCCTTGCACACTGTGATGTGAGCGCTAAACCAGGTGTGCCACGGCCTGGCCCCGAGATCAGACTTTCTCTATTTCTCATCACAACTGGTAACAAGTTTCTGATGAACTCCTTCTGGCCAATACTGGTTATACAATAATGGATGCAAAGTTTGCAACCCTTTCTGAACTACTGAATGAAAACGTTATTTTTGAGACAGGGCACTAAGGAAGTATTTTTATTACTGACCTTCCCAAATTTGTGTTTGAGTGGAAGTCCCGCATCCTGAAATGCTGAAATGATATCAGGTTTGTAATCTTGTATAAAAATGCCTAGGTCAACATCTTTACTATAAGGAATGATACTGCACTGCCGATACCATCCTAAAAATAAAAGGGCAGGAAAGCTATTTTAAAAATTAAAGTTTGGAAAAATTAAACACCACAGTAGATGATCTCCTACAATAATGGGATTACATTTAGACTGAAACATTTTTGCTTTTTATTGAAGAGACATCTTATGAGCTTCTTGCTGTCTCAGAGTACCATTCCATTATCTCCTCAACATATGTGATAGCTCAACTTGTCCACCACCAACGTGCCCTTCCCCTCCAGGGCAGTGGGGCCCTTCCCAACACTCAAAAATCATTAAAAAATATTACCCCCCCCAAAAAAATACTAAACCCCAAACTAAAATCTGTGTTCCTAGGAGCCACCTATCAAAAAACCTACTCCCACCACTCTTGGGGAAGTTAATGTAAGTTACAGCAAGGTCCTTGACACACAGGTAATATGAAACTAAATTCAACTATTTTCTTTGTACTGGACTGAGCACTCTGCATATACCAACTTTTTGTTTGTTTGTTTCTGCATGAACTCTTAGTTTTGGAGAAGCACCTACGCTGGGGTGAGCAGTCTGCAGACACCTATCTTGGGGTGATGAGACACTGTACCCCCATGCCAGCAATAACTCTCGAGGAAAGTGATTTAAAAAGTGAAACTACTTTGGAGAGGTTTAATCAGAAACCTTTCACGTGGGGGGGGGGGATTTAAAGTCTACTGATGAAATATGATTAAATTCTTTTTTGTTTAGCCAGTATCCATTTCTTAAGCATTAATGTACAGGATTTAACAATTCTGGACAGTTCGTTCAGATGGGCCATGTAAAAAAGCAGAGCTGTGTGTGAGGGAGATGTCTTGGTGGGAGATGTCTTGGAGGGCAGGCCTTGCATGCCTGAAGGCCCAGAGATGCCAGGTTTGATCCCTGGTACTGAGCATGCCAGAGGTGGGCAGTATTCTTATCTTTCTCATAAAAATAAGTATTTTTTAATTTTTAAAATATTTAATATTTCCTTTTGTTGTCCTTGCTTTATTGTTGTAGTTACTGTTGTTGTTGGCTAGGACAGAGAGAAATGGAGAGAGGAGGGGAAGACAGAGCGGGGGGGGGGGGGGGGGAGACAGACACCAGCAGACCTGCTTCACTGCCTGTGAAGCGACTCCCCTACAGGTGGGGAGCCGGGGGCTCAAACCTGGATTCTTGCGCCGGACTTAACCCCCTGCGCTACCACCCGACTCCCAAGTATTTTTTTTTTTAAAGAGCAGTGTCAGCATAAATTTTCCAAAGACAGAGACAGAAGCAAAGAGCCTGTTTCCCACTCCATGAAGCAGGCTTCCACTCTCTCTGCAGAGGAGGGACTCTGGCATTTGTCATGTCAGGGATCAACCCAGGCACTCCCACAAGAATGGGCCTGTGCTCTGGCTATCAAGTCACCTCCCAGGCAAGTCAAACTAACTTCTTAAATACTGATACGAATACTACTATTAAAAAAAAAATAAACTTCCTCTATGCACTACGACGATTCTTTTTATAAATTATAACACTTTAATTATCATTGATGTCCTGTCATTTCAAGCAGTCGTCCCTATAAGGTAAATGAAATGACAACGATGAACTTCAAGCAACAAGAATTTTACCTAGACACGTTCCACTGCTCAGCCAGAAACGTATTCCCAACTCCGTTAGCGTTTTGGCTGCTAGTTGCAACAATTCTTTCGCACTTTTTCGAAAAGTCATAGCTTCCATGGTATTGTCATCAAGGTATTGCTGTAGATATAATCCACATGTTACTACAGAAATCTAAAAATATTTCTGGGACATATAAATTAAAATTGAGAATTACAGCTTGAGGGTTCCTTGCTGGTCACACACCGCGATAAGATGACAGGAGCAGAAAGAATGTTATCCGGCTTCCGGCAGGATAGGCTTTCCCCTTCCCCGCCTCTGAATCACAAGTAACAAGACTGGGCATTCAGAAAGAAGAAGGAGAAGGCTACTTAAGAGAGCTACACAGATATCTGAAACACTTACTGGCTTCTGAAAAGAAACAGAATTCAGAGAGATCTATGACTCCAGGGTTGCGGCAGGAGAATTTCAGGATGAACCTATAGCACATTATGCCCAAAGGAAGAAATTAAAAGAAAGAAAATGATGGCGCCCTGCCAAAAAAGCACAGAAGCCATCATGAAGGGAATGCCTCTGGCTAATACGGAATAAGCTGGAGATCAAAATGTTGGGCCGTCAATCTGGGCCCCACATTAAATTGAAGGGGCTTACAGTCAACAATATTTATATACTTTCCCTATATTGGGGAGCTACTCTCTGCCCAGATCCAGCTTACTAGTCCTTTTCCCAGCTCTCACACCATCTCCCCAGACGATACCTTTAGCCCACATGCATGTTAGTTGTCGGGCTCAGGTAAAAATTAGTAAAGTCATGGGCCCCCTGGAATAGACCTAAAATAGACTTCCTAGCCTTTTCCACAATGGAGACCCCTAAATCTCATCTGCTATATTCTTATCCCTAGATTCTTCATTATTAAACAATTTGTTCTGTTTTATAGCTTAATGCTTTTCAGCCACCAAGTTGCAGATGCTATCATGACACCATCCTGACTTCCCTGGGCAGATGACCTCACCAATGTGTCCTGGAACCTCCCCTCCCCAGAGCCCTGCCCCACTAGGGAAAGATAGAGAGAGACAGGCTGGGAGTATGGATCGACCTGTTGGTATGCTTTAAAAACCCCTTCTGTTTCATTTGGTTTAATCCCCCCTGCATTCTATTTACATAACACTGTATTCTATTTACATAACCTCTGTTAACAAGCACCACCTTCCCTCCAGGGCATTGGTGGTTTAGTGGTAGAATTCTCACCTGCTCTGCCCCCTCTCCTTGTCATACCCTGATTTTCACCAGTCACTTTTCTCTCCACCCTCTCTGCGTCGCATCCTGTTCCCACCCTGTTCCCACTACCGGGCTAGTATATTTATAAGGACAAGATTGTTTGTAGTTAGTTTAGTTTAGCCTAGCTTGGTATAGATTGCGCTGTGTCCTGCATGAATAAAGAGATACTGCACACAACCCAGCCATGAGTCCCGGGTCGTCTGTTACCGGCCTGTGAAGCCAGCCCGTCGAAAACAACATCGACCTGCCAACGCCCATGTACAGTAGAGAAGCAGTTACAAAAGCCAGAACTCCCACCTTCTGCACCCCATAATGATCTTGGTCCATACTCCCAGAGCAATAAGAATAGGGAAGCTTTCAATGGAGGGGAGGGGACATGGAACTCTGGTGGTGGGAACTGTGTGGAATGGTACCCCTCTTATCCTACGGTCTTGTCGATCATTATTAAATCAAGATATATATATATAGTTGTCAGGAATCCATCACGTATTTTTCTATGCAAAGATGTGTCCTGACTTTCCAACAACCCAACAAACAGTATAATATTAATACACTGAATAAAACAGTGAACCAGGAAACCTATATAAACAAATGAATAAACCCAAACTGTAGTGAGGATACTGACAGCACCTATTGGGTATGCTTGGTAGAGCACACCTGTTGCAATGCTCAGGGACCTGGATTCAAACCACTGGTGCCCACCTGCAGAGGGGACGCTTCATGAGCAGTGAAGCAGGGCTGCAGGTATCTCGCCTCCTCTCTCCCTTTCTGTCTCCCCCTTCCATCTCAACTCCTTCCTGTCTTTATCCAATAAATTAAAAAAATAAAATCTTCTAAGCATGACAAACAGAAAGCAAACATGATTGGAATTAACATACAGCACATTTATCAGATGCCCAGTGTGGCTGGAATGAGATGGTCAAAATGACGCAAAGCCTGCTCAGATATAAGGAGAGTGGCACAGCAGCACGTCGAGCCATACCTACCACACTTGTATCCAGAGAATGGAACATGAGATTATGAACACCCAAAGTGAGGAAAATTTACAAAATATCTTTTACAGTCTTCAAATGTACCAAAGTCATACATGTAAAACAAAACAAAAGCTATCAAATTGTTCCACATAGAAGACTACAGAGACAGGAAATTGAAACAAAACACATAAATATTTTTACTTTAAAAATAACCAGTGGGAGGGGCAGGGGAGATAGCATAATGCCTATGCAAAGAGACTCTCATGTCTGCTCCAAAGTTCAATCCCCAGTACCACGATAAGCCAGAGCTCTCTGGTAATAAATAAATAAAATAAAATAAAATCTAGCAAGGATTTAAGAAAAAATTGAAATGGTAAATTCTGTGTTGATTTCCTGACTTTTTTTTTTTTTTTTAAACTAAGACATGTAGAGAGTGTTCTTTGGGAAAAACTAAATTATTCGAGGCCTGGAACATAGAGTTGACAATTTACTTCCAAATGGTTCAGAAGAAATACCTATTTGCACTGCATTTGTAACTCTTCTTAAGTTAAAAGAATGTGCCCAAAATAAATAAAGCAGAAAGTTAGGAGTTTGCTTTATAATTTTTTTTTTTTTTTTTGCTGTATACCTGCTATTGCATTTCAGTTATTTGGCGCCGCCAAGTGGTCAAAGTTATGTATGTTCACTTTCATTTGAAAACTGACATTACTGTTACTTATTTTCTAAGTTTTTTTTAATTAGTCATTTGATATTGATTTACAAAACTATGGTACAACTGGGGGATAAATCCACACCGTTCCTACCACCAGAGT
Organism: Erinaceus europaeus; assembly: GCF_950295315.1. Classification (NCBI taxonomy): domain Eukaryota; kingdom Metazoa; phylum Chordata; class Mammalia; order Eulipotyphla; family Erinaceidae; genus Erinaceus; species Erinaceus europaeus. The sequence goes on from NC_080171.1 coordinate 6,586,747, forward strand.
GTTCTGACATAAGAGATGATATGAAGGAGGAAGCATTTAAGAGGATAAAGACAAAATGTTTGGAGATTTCACTAAGAAATGTATACTAGCAATGTCAAAACAGTAGCAGAGGAGAAAAACATATCTGTAAGATTTGTAAGGCCATGCTGATGTAAGTGAAGGACACGAGTAGCACGAGGAAGAATGAGCCCAAAGTACCACCTGGCTCTGCTATGAGTATAACCCTGCGGACAGCACTACTATCTTGGGACATATGACGTCTTAGTGCTTTAAATACTGAGACTCTGAAGTTATGACTAGCTGATAAACGCTCTGGGTCTCTGCTCCCCATATTCTCTCCTCAAATGTTGCTTGAGCTTAGTCTTCAAATTTCAATCTCATTAATAAAGCTATGAAGCTAAAAAAAAAAGTGACAACAGTCCCATGGTTTCTTAATTTTTTAAATTTTTTTATTCATTTATTTATTATTGGATAGAGACAGAGAGACATTGACAGGGGAGGGGAAGATAGACTCCCACCTGCAGGGGAGTCGCTTCACAGGCGGTGAAGCAGGTCTGCAGATGTCTCTCTTTCTCTCCCCCTCCTCCCCTCCTCTCTCCATTTCTCTCCTATCCAACAACAATGACAGCAACAACAACAACAATAACAATTTTTTCTAGCATTTGCCCTTCTTCCGTAGCCAGTCAACAGCGTCAGGTTGAGCCTGATACAATAACAATAAACAAGGGCAACAAAATGGAAAAAAATAGCCTCAGGAGCAGTGGATTCGTAGTGCAGGCACCCAGCCCAGTAATAACCCTGGGGGGGGGGGGAGAAAAAAGAGAACAAAAATACTTGCCATTAAAAAGTCTATGCGAACTAGAATGGAAGCAGAGACATTCACAATTCACTGTGCTAACCGCTTTGACGTGTGGAGACACAAACTCCCTGACAGCAGGAACAAGCAGTGATCACGTTCAAACACCAGACTGCATCTTCCTGCTTCCTGTTATGACTGCTGGTGATGTGACAGGCTGCGTGTGACCACCAGAGCACGCCTACCCACACACGGACTTTCCCGACTTTTTATCTAGGAGACTTCCGCTCAAGTTCCACAGGGACGCACTATAAGTCGCAGCGGTCAGGCTAGGAAGACCCACCCGGTTGTCAAGTCTAGGTCTTGGACGTGGCCTGTGTGAGCCTTGGACACTTGGCCAGTGATGATAAAGCTGGTACCATGTCCATTCCATCTCTAACCTGTGCATGCACGCACACACACACACGCACACGCACACAAAGGTCAAATGGATTAGGGCACTGAAACCCCACTGTAAATCTGTCTGTTTTCACTCTAGCTCTGTTTCTTGTCATTTCTTAGAGATGAACTTTCTTGACCTTTGAAATCATCTTTATCATCCCCAGGGTTGGCAGAGTTCTCGGGAAACAGGCTTTCAATAAATGTTTATTGAATTGAAAGCCAGAGCAGCAGCATAAAGTAAAGTTCAAAAGCACTTGGTCTTTGTGTAGCATTTATCTTCAAGAACCTTCATAAAACTACAGAAATTTCATATTCACACCCACCCTCTGAGTACAGACTGTATTTTCCATGAGCTCTTGACTAAGTCTACACATGGTCCACTTTCTCTGGTGGCTTCATCCTACCTCAACTGCTCCAAGAGTAGAATACAATCAGAGTTCATGGACTAGTACAACTGAAAGCAGAAGCCAGTGCCAAACTTAGCCATGTCTATCCAATAAAACGAGGTCTCCATAAATATCACACCATTCAACTAGGGAAGAAATAGTTTTCTCTTTTTTTTTTTTTTTTTTTGCCTCCAGAGTAATTGCTGGGGCTCGGTGCCTGCACTACCAATCCACTGCTCCTGGAGGCCATTTTTCCCTTTTGTTGCCCTTCCTTGTTTATCGGTACTGTTACTATTATTATTGTTGTTGTTATTGGATAGGACAGAGAGAAATGGAGAGAGCAGGGGAAGACAGAGAGGGGGAGAGGAAGACAGACACTTGCAGACCTGCTTCACCACTTGTGAAGCGACTCCCCTGCAGGTGGGGAGCTGGGGGCTCGAACTGGGATCCTTACGCCGGTCCTTGTGCTTTGCACCACGTGCACTTAACCTGCTGCACTACCACCCGGGCCCCAGAAATCATTTTCTTAAGGTTAAAGCTCAATCTGCTTTAGAAATAAATAAATACATACATACATACATAAATGCGATCTAGTAAAAAAAAAAAGGATAGAATCAAAAAAGATTTTGTTCTTACCTATTTTCCACCAGTCCCTTTCATTTCTCCCCAGAGACATTAAAAATAAACACATTAATTTGAAGGCACAACATTTAGTCATCTCTCACCTGAAAGAATGCTCGGGCTTCTTTATACTGACACTCTATAAACCTGGAGTGTGGTATTTCTTGTAGGAAGTGCGTAGGATCTTTTGGCATGAGAATGTCTAGTCCATCAACGGTAACTGGTTGTAGCTCTGGTCTGAAAACAAAAGTTAAAAATTTACCCTAAAGTTCTAGCCGTCTCAGCAGAATAGCAAGCCTATTTTCTTCAGTTACTTCAAGTATTCCAATTGGCTCAGCTACTTAAAAACAGCTACTTAAATTATTTTGGTTAATGTGTTTTAAACATTTGCACTTACCTCTATATATCTTAGAATTTAAATCACAAGGGAAATCTATGTGGCATAATTTTAAACAACCAAGTTACTTTTAGAGACGTTAGTAATGTTAACATCTAAGACACATGAGTAATTTACAATAACCCAAGAGAGAGTCTCACTATGGGAAAAATGCTAATCTGAGCATTAAACTTATTTACTTTACATTTTTAAAAATTTATCTTTATTTATTTATTGGATAGAGACTTCCAGAAACCAAGAGGGAAGGGGGCGATAGGGAGAGAGACAGAGAGACAACTTCAGCCCTGCTTCACCACTTGTGAAGCTTTCCCCCAGCAGTTGGGGAGCAGGGGCTTGAACCTGGGCCCTTGTACATTGTAACATGGTGCCAGGTGCTCTACCTGGCCTCTAAAAGTTATTTATTTTGAATCCAATATTTTCTAGTATTTCTTGAGCATCTTCTGTTCCTCTGTATATAGAATTATGCAATGTAGATATGGCTTTTTTTTTTTGTCTAGGTACAAGTACAGACATGTTTAATAAACATTTACTGACTAATCGTACTGAGGTACTAATTGGAATTGTAAATACAATTTCTTATAGAAAGACAAACCCTTCCAAAAAATACTCTCTTAAAATTTACTGTAAGCCCACACCTATGGAGTAATCTTTGATAAGGAGGCCCAAAGTATTAAATGGAAGGAGGCTCTCTTCAATAAATGGTGCTGGGAAAACTGGGTTGAAACATGCAGAAGAATGAAATTGAACCACTTTATCTCGCCAAAAACAAAAATCAACTCCAAATGGATCAAAGACCTGGATGTTAGACCAGAAACAATCAAATACTTAGAGGAAAACATTGGTAAAACACTTTCCCACCTAAACCTCAAGGACATCTTTGATGAATCAAACCCAATTGCAAGGAAGACTAAAGCAAAAACAAACCAATGGGACTACATCAAATTGAAAAGCTTCTGCACATCCAAAGAAACAAATAAACAAAGGGACCCCTCACAGAATGGGAGAAGATCTTCACATGCCATACATCAGACAAGAAACTAATCACCAAAATATATAAAGAGCTCAGCAAACTTAACACCAAAAAACCAAATGACCCCATCCAAAAATGGGCAGAGGACATGAACAAAACATTCACTACAAAGGAGATCCAAAAGACTAACAAACATATGAAAAACTGCTCTAGGTCACTGATTGTCAGAGAAATGCAAATTAAGACAACACTAAGATATCACCTCACTCCTGTAAGAATGGCATACATCAAAAAGGACAGCAGCAACAAATGCTGGAGGGGACAGAGGAACCCTTTTACATTGCTGGTGGGAATATAAATTGGTACAGCCTCTGTGGAGAGCAGTCTGGAAAACTCTCACAAGGCTAGACATGGACCTTCCATATGATCCAGTAATTCCTCTCCTGGGGTTATACCCCAAGGACTCCATAACACCCAACCAAAAAGAGGTGTGTACTCCTATGTTCATAGCAGCACAATTCATAATAGCTAAAACCTGGAAGCAACCCAGGTGCCCAACAACAGATGAGTGACTGAGAAAGCTGTGGTATATATACACAATGGAATACTATGCAGCTATCAAGAACAATGAACCCACCTTCTCTGACCCATCTTGGATAGAGCTAGAAGGAATTATGTTAAGTGAACTAAGTCAGAAAGATAAAGATGAGTATGGGATGATCCCACTCATCAACAGAAGTTGAGGAAGAAGATCTGAAAGGGAAACTAAAAGCAGGATCTGACTAAATTGTAAGTAGGGCACCAAAGTAAAAACCCTGTAGTGAGGGGTAGACATGCGGCTTCCTGGGCCGGTGGGGGGTGGGGGTGGGTGAGTGGGATGGGACACAGTCTTTTGTTGGTGGGAATGGTGTTTATGTACACTCCTATTAAAGTGTAGTCATAAATCACTAGTTAATATGAGAGGGGGAAAATTGTATGTCTCGAACTTTTTAAAACACAGACTGAGTCTTTTTAATATATAGGCTGTGTATTTGATATGCGGACTCTCACAAAAGCCTAGACCAAGTAGATCAGAAGCATCCAATAGCACAGCTATATACAAGATACTGGGTACTATACAGCAAACCCTAACAAAAGGACTTTTCAAAGTTAACCCAATAACCAAATAATGTGATGATAACAATAACTATCCATTGTCTTTTTGAACCCTAAGACAGCAGAAACCTCACATTTCCACTATAAAGCCTATATTTCCCCCAGTCCTGGAACCTTAGGATAGGGCCCACTTTCCCGCATGCCTCTCCCAATCCATATCAAATAATATTGCATCTGCTGACTGCAACCTAATCAATGCAATGACTGCCACCTCAACATGCTTCAGCTCAGATTGTGTCCACAGACTTCAGGTGTGAAATGATAACCCTTCAGCTTCATTACTCAGGTGAGACCTTTCCTTTCATAGTATTCTCTAATTCCATCCCAGGTGGTTCACTTTCTTTTTTTTTTTTTTTTAATTTTTTTAAGAAAGGATTAATGAACAAAAACATAAGGTAGGAGGGGTACAACTCCACACAATTCCCACCACCCAATCCCCATAACCCACCCCCTCCCATGGTAGCTTTCCCATTCTCTAGCCCTCTGGGAGCATGGACCCAGGGTCGTTGAGGGTTGCAGAAGGTAGAAGGTCTGGCTTCTGTCATCGCTTCCCCGCTGAACATGGGCGTTGACTGGTCGGCCCATACTCCCAGTCTGCCTCTCTCTTTCCCTAGTAAGGTGTGTCTCTGGGGAAGCTGAGCTCCAGGACACATTGGTGGGATCTTCAATCCAGGGAAGCCTAGCCAGCATCCTGGTGGCATCTGGAACCTGGTGATTGAAAAGAGAGTTAACATATGAAGCCAAACAATTTGTTGAGCAATCATGGATCCCAAGCTTGGAATAGTGGAGAGGAAGTGTTAGGGAGGTACTCACTGCAAACTCTAGTGTACTTCTGCTTTCAGGTATATATTTTGCAGTAGTTTATGGATACGTGTGCACATAAGCTCTCTCTCACAGAAACTGGTGTATATCTAGGTTATGGGACTTTGTTAGAAAGTGAACTACCTGAGATGAAATTAGAGTGTACTATAAAAGGAAAGGTCTCACCCGAGTAATGAAGTTGAAGGGTTGTCATTCCACACGTGAAGTCTCTGGATACAGTCTGAGGTGAAGCATGTTGAGGTGGCAATCGTTGCTTTGGTTAGGTTGTGATCGGCGGATGCAATATTATTTGGTTTGGATTGGGAGATGCATACGGGAAAGTGAGCCCTATCCAAGGGTTCCAGGACTGGGGGAAGTAGGGGCTCTATAGTGAAGATGTGAGGTTCCTGCTGTCTTAGGGTTCAAAAAGACAATCGATAGTTAATGTTATCATCACATTATTTGTTAATTGGGTTAACTTTGAAAAGTCCCTTTATTATGGTTTGCTGTACAGTACCCAGTATCTTGTATATAGCTGTGCTATTGGATGCTTCTAATCTACTTGGTCTAGGCTTTTGAGAGAGTCCGCATATCAAATACACAGCCTATATATTAAAAAGATTCAGTTTGTCTTTTGAGAAACTTTGAGACATACAATTGATTTCCCCCTCTCATAGTAATTAACTACTGATTTATATGTCTACATTTTGCTAGGAGTGTACATAAACACCATTCCCACCACCAAAGGACTGTGACCCATCCCTCCCGCCCACTCCCACCCCCCACTGGCCCAGGAAGCTACATGTCTACCCCTCACCACTGGGTTTTTACTTTGGTGCCCTATCAGGTGGTTCACTTTCTAACAAAGTCCCAAAACCTAGATATAGACCAGGTTCTGTGAGAGAGCGCATATGTTCACACGTATCCATAAACTAGTGCAAAATATATACCTGAAAGCAGAAGTACACTAGAGTTTGCAGTGAGTACCCTGCCAACACCTCCTCTCCACTATTCCAACCTTTGGATCCATGATTGCTCAACAACTTGTTTGGCTTTGTATGTTAACTCTCTTTTCAGTCACCAGGTTCCAGATGCCATCAGGATGCCGGCCAGGCTTCCCTAGACTGAAGACCCCACCAATGTGTCCTGGAGCTCCGCTTCCCCAGAGACCCACCCCACTAGGGAAAGAGAGAGGCAGACTGGGAGTATGGACCCACCAGTCAACGTCCATGTTCAGCGGGGAAGCAATTACAGAAGCCAGACCTTCCACCTTCTACAACCCACAAAGACCCTGGGTCCATACTCCCAGAGGGATAGAGAATGGGAAAGCTATCAGGGGAGGGGATGGGATATGGAGATTGGGTGGCGGGAATTGTGTGGAGTTATACCCCTCCTATCCTATGGTTTTGTTAATGTCTTCTTTCTTAAATAAAAAATAAATTTAAATAAAAAAAATAAAATAAAATTTACTGTAAGAAAAAAATAGCTATAGAGGTGAACATAGAGTACTGGCTATTAAAATCTGATTTGGATTGGTAAAGGTTTACCTTCATATAAACAAAAAACATAGAAGGTTCCACTTTGAAATATGCTTTTCAGTTGTTTTCAAATATGTGATTTTAAATATTACTAAGCAGAAAATAATAAACATAGTCTTCAATTCTCAAGTATAAGCAGATAAGCAATATTGTTCTGGAAGTTGCCTAGAGAAAATTTTCAATAAGGAAGTCTTTGCAGCTCTTCACCATCAAAGAGGAACATCTACTGTAATCTTAGGTTGTAATATCTAAAGGAGAATTTAGCATCACTATTACTGAGTTGGAAGGGAAAAGGAAAACTACTATAGACAAAAAAAAAAAATTCATACTCTGTGTCTAACTTCAGAAATATTTTTCCATGCCACAATTTGTGAATATCATGAAGTATAGTTCTTCTAGTTTCACATGAGTCTTTTTTTTTTTTTTTCCTCTAGGGTTATCACTGGGGCTGGGTCCAGCACTACGAGTTCACTGCTCCTGGCAGCCATTTTTTCCATTATTTATTTATTTTTTATGGGATAGGAACAGAGAGAAATTGAGAATGGTGGGGTAGAGACTGAACAGACGTGAGAAAGACAGAGACTTGCAGAAAACCTGCTGCACTGCTTATGAAGCTTCCCCCCTGAAGGCAGGGAGCAGAAGCTCGAACCTGGATCCTTGTGCGGGTCCTTGAGCTTCATAGTATGTGCGCTTAACTGGGTGTGCCACTGCCCAGCCCCCACGAGTCCTCTTCAAATAGTTATTTTCCATATGTTCATAGGGAACATAAGGATGTGTTAGTACACACAGCTTTTAACAAGGTGGCTGAAGGGAACCGCTCACCTGGTAGAACACAGGATTTGCATGTCTAAGGCACCCAGGGAGACACCTGCTTCTGTATATACCAGAGCGGTGTTCTGGTGTCTCTGTCTCTGCCTACATCTCTCTCTCTCTCTACCTCATGTGAAGTAAATAAAATAAACTTCAAAAGATCTCTCTTTAAAAATATACAGGAACGTCCATACAGCATAAAGGCAAAAATTACGTGAATTAGGAAGTGAACTGACAGTTTCCATAACAAAACTGGGCTTTTGAAATTTCTCTGTACTTCTGTGTTCTTCCAAGTCATACGCTCTCCACTGTCCTTAAGAGATAAACCCTCCTTGCCTTTTCTAGTATCTCCTTCTTATACTCTTCAAATAAACATGTGGTACTATGATTACAAACATGTTTTTTCCCTTCCTCCCAGTTTTACTGAGCTATGACTCTCTAACACTGTAGTGTAAGGTACGCAACATAGTGACTTGAAACCTGTGAGTGTCGTAAAATGAAGATCACAATACGTTTGCTTAGAACTAGTCAGCTCCATAGAATGCTTTTCATGCTGCAAGAACCTTTAAGATCCGCTCTGTGGTCAGTGGGCGGCACCCTGGTTGAATGCACACAGCAGGGCTACAGGTGTGCCATTCTCTCTTCCTCCCTATCTCCCACTACTCTCTCAACCTCTCTTTGTCCCAGCTTATATAATGAGGAGGAGATGGCCACCAGGAGCAGTGGATTCGCCATGTAGATACCAAGCCCCAGCAACAATCCTGGAAGCAATTAAAAAAAAAAAATTCTCTTAGCAACTTCAAATATATAGGACAGCATGTTAACTATAGCCTCCTTGCATATAGACTATATATTCCCAGAATTGTCTTATTTTCTAACTGGAAGTTTAGACAAATTGAGAGGGGAGGGGAGATAGAGGGGGAGAGAGAAAGATAGACACCTGCAGACCTGCCTCACTGGGCATGAATGGGATGTCCCCACTAAGGTGGGGAGGAGGGGAGGCTTGAACCTGGGTTCTTGCGAAATCAAACTATATGAAATGTAAAGTAGCTTTCACTGCTAAATGCAAACAAAGCAGGAACTCATGACTACATCCCTTTAGACCTTGAACTTAGCAGTTTTAAAAAAGATTTTATTTATTTATTTATTTATTTATGAGAAAGATGAGAGAGAGAGAAAGAACCAGATATCACTCTGGTACATCTGCCAGGGACTGAACTCAGTACCTCATATTTAAGAGTCCAATGCTTTATCCACTGTGCCACCTCCCAGACCACGACCCTGAACTCACCTATCAAAAGCTCCCGGGTACCGACCAAAGGGTAACTTTCGAAAGGGGACAAATTTCCTGTCAATGTGTCTTTTGAGCCGCAGGTGGCCGTGCCAGATGTAGTTGCCACTCCTCTCATGAAAGACCACTAAGTGGATGGCGTGAGTGGACAGTCTGCAGAGATAGTGCAGAGGAATCTCGGTTCCAGAAAGTGAGTCTATCCCATCCAGCCGAGGATCTTTGCTCTCAATCTTTAGGCATTGAAACCCCATATTTTCAGCTGTCCGAAACCAGCCTTCCTAGAAGCAGAGAAACACTACGTTTGAATATCTAAAATCAAATGCTAGTAGCTAAGTTACAGTGATTCTCACACTGAACTATAAACCAAGCAGCACAGAAACAGAATGATAAAGAAAAAAATCAGTAACAGGGGCACCCAACAAAAGCATGTGAGGTGAGCAAGATATTATTAGGGCTAGTTCACAGTTAGAGGAAATAAGGCCCTTAGTGGTGGTAGTAGATATTTCGCTTACTGCATGAAGGGAATTTGTCTAGAAAAAGCCGCAACATCACAAACACTTCTGGTGAAAACTTTACTTATACCACTGTATTTACACCTATAAATGCTGTCACTTCTGCATTCTATTAGCAAGTGAGAGAAAGTCATAACCCCATTATGTTATTAATGAGAGACAGTGATGACTCTGACAGAAAGCACTAACTAGTTTCATTAACTCCCTTCTGAATATATCACTAACTAGTTTCATTAACTCCCTTCTGAATATATCACTAACTAGTTTCATTAACTCCCTTCTGAATATATCACTAACTAGTTTCATTAACTCCCTTCTGAATATATCACTAACTAGTTTCATTAACTCCCTTCTGAATATATCACTAACTAGTTTCATTAACTCTCTCCCTTCTGAATATATTGGGCTGTTGGAAAAGTCATGGTGTATTTTTTCTGCTTTTCTTTTAAAAATTTTATTTATTTATTTATTTATTTACTACTGGATACAGAGAAATTGAGAGTGGAGGGGGAGTTAGAGAGGGTGAGAGACAGAGAGACACCTGTAGCCCTGCTTCACCACTCATGAAGCTTTCCCTCTGTCCTTTCTAACAACAATGACATCAACAACAACAATAACTACAACAACAATGAAAAACAACAAGGGCAACAAAATGGAAAACAAACAAATAAAAGAGTAAATGGTAAGAGCATCATCTCTTCCTCTTATCTTCCCTCCATCAACACAGAAATGATACCCTGAGCTGTGACTTACCTTGTGACAGTGAAAGAAATAAAACAACTTTAGAGACGCACAAGCCGAGATATTACTGGGTAGCCAGCTGGACTAACATATTATAATGTTACTTTTAAAAAATCTTTTAAAAAAATCTTTTTTAATATTATCTTTGTATATTTATTGAATAGAGGCAGCCAGAAATTGAGAGGGGAGGGGGTGATAGAGAAGAAGAGAGACAGAGAGACACCTTCAACACTGCTTCATCACTCACAAAACATTCCCCCTGCAGGTGGAGAGCAGGGGCTCGAACTGGGGTCATTGTGCATTGTAACATGTGCACTCAACCAGGTGCGTCACCACCCAGCACCGCCAGTAACTCTTATTACAGAAGAAAAATAAATTCTCCGTTTGCTTAAATCATTATTGTATTTTGCTTAAATCATTATTGTATTTTGTGGAAATAGCATTCAGTAAAAAAGAATGTGATCTCATGTTTAAACTGGTTTAAACCCATATTATTTTGAAAAAGACATGTCCTGCTTCATTATCTTACCTCATTCTTCCACAGATGGTACTGCAGTGCAAATGCAGTGAAGTCTCTTGGAACACACAAAAACTTGCATTCTGAAGTGGAGCCATAAGAAGTATTTTTCACTTGGTCAAAATTTTGACTGATTAGTCCCAGAATCAAAGGATCAATAAGGAACACTGGTACATTTTGATTGGATGTTAGCATAATAAATTTTTTAATTGCACGCTGTTTGAAAAGAAAAGATTCCTCTTAATTCTACTCAAGTATAACAGCAATCTCTTTTGTTAAATATTTATTCAATAATATTATAAAGTATATTTACTCAGTCAATCACATGCTTATCATTGTCATAAGAATAAAGAAATAGATAATAGGGAGTCGGGCGGTAGAGCAGCGGGTTAAGCGCACGTGGCGCAAAGCTCAAGAACCCGTGTAAGGATCCTGGTTGGAGCCCCTACTTCCTACCTGCAGGGAAGTCACTTCACAGGTGGTGAAGCAGGTCTGCAGGTGTCTGTCTTTCTCTCCCCCTCTGTTTTCCCCTCCTCTCTCCATTTCGATCTGTCCTATCTAACAATGACAGTAATGACAACAACAATAACAACAACAATGATTAAAAAAACAAGGGCAACAAAAGGGAATAAATAAATATCAAAAAAATTTTAAAAAAAGAATAGATAATATAGTGTCCCCCCTCTAAGGAAGGACAGTCTACTGAAAAAATGTAAAGGATATTTACAATACAAGGGAAAATATGTTATAACCAAATACTTACACCCTTACAAAGACAGGGCAATGATCTACTAGTTAACTACAATAAAGGAGACAAGAAAACTTTCATAGGGAGTCGGGCTGTAGCGCAGCGGGTTAAGCGCAGGTGGCGCAAAGCACAAGGACCAGCGTAAGGATCCCAGTTCAAGCCCCGGCTCCCCACCTGCAGGGGAGTCTCTTCACAAGCGGTGAAGCAGGTCTGCAGGTGTCTGTCTTTCTCTCCCCCTCTCTGTCTTCCCCTCCTCTCTCCATTTCTCTCTGCCCTATCCAATGATGACATCAACAATAATATAGTTAAAGAAACTCATCCATTATTTTTAAATTGTTGACATTTGTAGCATAAAATTTAACTTTTAACTTAGTCGTCTCCCCTACAAAGAAATAATTGCAGAGTTTGAGCTAAGAGCACAGATTGTTATACTAAAGAGACTGAGTCCTAACTGTCTCATCATAAGATAACAGGGGTACAACTGTACACCACTCCCAGCACCAAAGTTCTGGGCCACAGATGTGGGCTGCTGAATACAGATCTCACCGAGATTAATATCACCTGCCCTTCAGCAATCACTTGACGAAAAACACAAAAATACCTTGTAGAAAATAGACAGTGAGGCTCTAACAGCCTATACACTTGCCAGAATATCACAGTTTTAGCAGAAAGGCTAATTATCACTTTCTTTTCTAAATGCTAGTTTAATAACTAATTCTAAAATTTTGCCAGGGCTCAGCATCACACAGACAGGTGACGATGAAATCCTATCTTTCATTCATTCTAAAATGTTATCGCAAAATTACATCTGAAGTTTCTTCTAATTACTTGATAGGACATAGAAATCGAGAGGGAAGACGAATAAAAACGAAAGAGGGAGAGTGGAGGGAGGGAAGGAGGGGGAGAGGGGAAGGGAGAGAGGGAGAGGGAGAGGGACCTGCAGCACTGCTTCACCACTCATGAAGCTTTCCTTCTGCAGATGGGGACCAGGGGCTTGAACCCAAGTCATTGCGTTTGGTAACAGGTGCACTTAATCAAGTGAGCCGCTGCCCTGCCCCCATCCCTCATGTATTTCAGCCTCTGCCCTCCCTTCCCTTCCCTTTTGTTTCTTTTCCTTTCCTTCCCTCTCCTCCCCTCCCTTTCCTTTCCCTTCCCTTCCCTTTTGTTTCTTTTCCTTTCCTTCCCTCTCCTCCCCTCCCTTTCCTTTCCCTTCCCTTCCCTTTTGTTTCTTTTCCTTTCTCTTTCCTTTCCTTTCCTTTTCCCTCCCCTTCCCTCCCTTCCCCTTCCCCCCTTCCCTGTGACTTTGTGAACAGTTAGAGTGACTATTAGTCCCATGCAGACCAGGCAGTGAGTGGAGCAAGCTGCTCTCTAATTTTGTTGGCTGCTTATCTTATATTCAAGACTTTAAAAATCCGTTACTGGGGTGACCTCACTCTCAGGCAGAAGTTGAAAAACAAGATCAAAAGAGAAAACAACAAGCAGAACCTGAACTGGAGCTGGTGTGTTGCACCAAAGTCAGACTCTGCGGTGGGGGTGTGGTGGGGGGAAGCCATTACTGGGGCCAGGGAGGTTGCACCATGTTTATCCAAAACACTTCGGCTCCTTGGCACCACTTATTAGCCGACTTAGCTTAACCCGAGGCAGCTGAGAACATGTACTAAATCGTTGAAGTTTCCACAAGGACTCAGTGAGGTGCTGAGCCTCGAGCACTTGGCTATACCGCCCATTCCTGACCCTCATCAACGTAACTAGTATAACTAGTATTACCGCCGGCAGCCAAAAAACATTCCGGGAACTTAGGCACATCTGAACTGAAGGAGCGTTGTAAATGAGCACATTTTTTTTCTTTTGAAATGCTTTGATTTTATTTTTCATTAGTGCTTTAAATAATTCTAAGATAGTAGGGGTACGGGTCCACACCACTTCCACCACGAGAGTTCTCTGTCCCCCGCCCCCAGCCCCCAATTATGACCACCAGAGTTCTCCCGAACTCTTAGGCAGGGCGTGGACATAGATATTTTCAAGTCTCACGTGCTTCAGTTCTCTAGATTCTATAAATGAATGAAGTTTATTATTGAACATACCCACTGTATGCTATCAAATCCAATTCGTCTTCCTTTGGATTTTGATAAGTCAGCTCCATTCTAAATAGATAACAATAAAAAGTTTAGTAAATTTGAAGTCCAGCATGAGCTATCACATTCAACTATACTACGCCCTCTGGGAGGATGGGCCAAAATTCTGTATGGGGAGCAGGGGCTGGGAGCTCTGGCTTCTGTCATCGCTTCTCTGCTGGACATAGACGTTGGTAGGTGGATCGAGACCCCCAGCCTCTTTTCTTTTCTTTCTTTCTAGATTTATTCATTTTTATTTTTTATTATTGGATAGGTCAGAGAGAAACTGAGAGGAGAGGGGGAGATAGAGAGGGAGAGAGACCTAGAGATAACCTGCAGACCTGCTTTACCACTCATGAAGCTTCCCTCTGCAGATGGGGACTAGGGGCTTGAACCTGGGTCCTTGAGCGCTGTAACATGTGCTTAACCAGGTGTGCCACGGCCTGGCCTGTTTCTATCTTCCCCCGGTGGGGTAACGATAGCATAATAGGTAAGCAAGATGACTCATACCTGGAGACTCCGAATTGCCAGATTCAATCCCCAGCACCACCAGAAGCCAGAGCTAGCAGTGCTCTGGAAAACAAAACAAAAACAAACAAACAAACAAACAGAGCTTTGTTCAGCTCTGGCAGATGGTGGTGCTGGAGACTGAACCAGGGACTTTGGATCCTCAGGCTTGAAAGTCTCTTTGCAGAACCATCATGCCTGACTTTTATCCCCGCCTGACTTTGGGATTTCTTTATTATTATTTTTTCCTGATTGGGGATTAGATTACTGTACAGTAGTTGATACATGGTACCGTGTCTCAGCTTCCTGACGTGGAATTTCCCGTCTGTACTCCTAAAGTTGCTCAAGTACATTCTCTGTCATCTTCAGGAATTAGACTTTTTCCAAACCACTGTCTCCAAGGTTTTCTGCCTTCAGATATCTAATAGTAAGCTATATCATTATACGTCTCCAGTCGGCACTACGCTACAATGCAAGCTGAGCTAAAATAAACTGTTTTTCTCAGATCTTATCAAATTTATCACTGAGTCCTTTGAAATGAGGTATGGTCTGTTTAGAATAACAATTTCTACATAACTATCAGAAAAAACTCAATAGACTGGACAACACCACAACGTGTGTCACCTTTGACTTTAATTTTATGTACTTCAAAAGAGAAGTCTCTTAGAGAAATATACAAGTCAACTGAAGTTTAGCAAAGAGAGAGAAGACAAATACTACCTTTGTTGACAAATAATGCTTGTAGTAGTACAACTGAAACAGGAGGAATGCAGAACTTGTCAGCGTTAATAGGACCAAAATCACGTTCTTGTTGATTCTACTCATTAGTCTCTGGCATTCGCTTGGTTGTCTTTTGAGAGTAACTCAGTGGGTTTCATCTTTTTGGATACTAAGATAATCCTGTTTTCTGTGAACAAAAAGATACTTCTAAATAGAAGAGGCAGGGAACAAAAAATCTTATTTTTCACATCTAGTAGTTGGACACAAAGAAAAAGATAACTATGATTCTAGAGAACTTTCTTTGATTTACTAATTTTTTATTCTCATAAAATAATCAGACTGTGAGACCAAAGAGAAAAAAATGGACGTCACAGCAATTTCAACAACTGCAAATAACTAAAAATAGAATGAGTTATCTGTAAAGCTAACTAATTTGCATTCCTAAATTCCCAGGTAAGTGCTGGCACTGCTGACCAAACTGTCGTCCACTTTCAGAAAAAGAGAAATCAAGAAAGTTTTTATCAATGAACATGATATGCATATTTCCAGTTTTAAGTATAAATGTAAAGACATCTTTGTTTCTGAACAACCCCATCAGAAAATGGAGTTAGGATATGGGGAGAAACTTCACCCAAAAAAAGAGACCCAGAGGGCCAACAGAAAGTGTTCAAAGTTGCTGATTGTCAGGGAAATGCAAATAAAGACAAGAATGAGATACATTGGGAGTCAGGCGGTAGCGCAGCGACTTAAGTGCACGTGGCGCAAAGCGCAAGGACCAGTGTAAGGATCTCGTTCGAGCCCCGGCTCCCCACCTGCAGGGGAGTCGCTTCCCAGGCGGTGAAGCAGGTCTGCAGGTGTCTGTCTTTCTCTCCCCCTCTCTGTCTTACCCTCCTCTCTCCATGTCTCTCTGTCCTATCCAACAACATCAATAGTAATGACAACAATAATAATGATACCAACAAGGGTAACAACAAGGGCAACAAAAATGGGAAAAACGGCCTCCAGGAGCAGTGGATTCATAGTGCAGGCACCGAGCCCCAGCGATAACCCTGGAGATTAAAAAAAAAAAAAAAAAAGCACCTCTGTGAACATGTTACAGAAGCCTGTCTTTCAATCTCTTTTGTACCATTACAATATCAAATACATCAACAGGAGGTTTTTTCATTTTTCTTCTCTTTATGCTTTCCTGTCTGCTCCTTTGTTTTCTTTTAAAAAAAAAATTTCTTAGTGATTTCATAGTTTTACAAATTTACATGTCAACAGGGGTATAATTCCACACTGTTCCCACCACCAGAGTTCTGAATCCCCAGTCCCTCCATTGCAAGCCATGCCGTTCTCCCAAGGTTGCAGACACGGGTAACTGTCACCTCCACAACTCTGTGTACATTTGGACATAGTTGACCTTTTTTTTTTTTTCCAGGTCCACTCCTCTCTTCCCCTCCAAGCTACTCACGATCCTATTACGAAATCCGAATGTCCCTCCCTTTTTCCTCCTCTGTGGGTCCTGACGGAGCTGCAGTCAGAGCCCTCTTATCCTCTTCCTCCTGTCAGTGCCCCCCAGTCCCCGTTCTCCATCTCTAACCACGCATTTTGCCTAATTACACAACCATCTTCTCTAGCACCCAGGCATATTTCATCTTATATTGGCCGTGCCCCCCGATAAGTTGGTTCGTAGCACTGAGAGGACCAGGCCAGCACACAGCACTTCAAAGAAGTAAATTTGGATTTGGCATGGCAACTGTCACTTCCTTCATAGCAGGCCTTCACCTTCATCGTGCCAGTCGTCCTGTCTTCACCGCCTTACCTAGGCCTCTCATTTCACAAACTCTCAAAACCTCCCTGCTCCATGGTTATTTGGAAAGGGGCCACTGTAGATGCATGATGCTGTTCCTTCCTACTGTTATTTCATTGCCTTTAGTAACTTCTCAAAGCAAACAGCCTGTCAACAGCCACCAGGTAAAGATTAGTTCGCTGTGGTCCGGGAGGTGGCGCAGTGATAAGACTTTGGACTCTCAAGCATGAGGTCCCGAGTTTGATCCCTGGCAGCACATGTGCCAGAGTGATGTCTGGTTCTTTCTCCCTCCTCCTTTCTCATAAATAAATAAAATCTTTTTTTTTTTTTAAAGATTAGATCGCAGAAGCTTACAAAGTCTTTTAACCTACTTGCTACTTACTCCCGAGCCCTGCGATAGTAACCACCATCTCAGCATTCTGACACTTGAAAATAAATTTGTCTATTTCATGCTCAAGATGGAAAATCATAAATCCAGGACAGCAAAATAGCTGGCTCAGGAGAAAAAAAAAAAAAAAAAAACATCAGAAGAAGAAGAAGAAAAAGCTGACTTTGGGTGGTGAGTTGCTTTATCACGTGCGCAGTGCAGGATCCAGCCCGCGCTCCCACTCTCCCACTGCACTGAAAGAAGTTTGCCATGATCCAATTAGAAAGCGAGGCTGCCCTGTCCTCCTATTTCCATACCCTCCGCTATCATCCAATCAGGGAGCGGAGCTGTCCCCACGCCTCCAGTCATCATCCAATCAGAGGGCGGAGCTGCCTGAACCTGCGTCCATGCCCTCCGCCATCACCCAATCAGGGAGCGAGGCTGCCCGTGCCCGCGGATGCTTCTACCTCCGCGCAGGGCGCCCGCACAGCCCGTCCGCCGGTGCGCTCGCACATCTTTCCGGACTCCGCTCAAATCTCGCGAGCGCCACCCGGGGCAGCGTCCTCCCAAGCTCGCCGAGTCGCCAGTGGCACAGGCAGGGCCAGGCGGGCGGACCTTACCGGGTGGAGCCGCGCTCTGCCCGCCGAGCAGGCGCAGGGAATGCCGGGAGGGGGTTGCGGGGCACCCGGGGCAAGCGGCAGTCGCCGAGGACACCGGCCTGGCCGCGCCCGTCCGCCGACCGTCTCCCGCGCCCGGAGCGAGTCTGGACGGCGGACTTCGCTGGGCGGCCGCGCTCGACGGCCACTGCCGCAAAAGGGGCCGCAAGCGCGGGGATGCTTTACGGCTGCCCTGACCGGAAGTGGGCTCCGCTGAGCCGCCGCGGGCGCACCTGTCACACGGCAGCGACGGGAGGGCTCCGGAAGTGGACGGCGATTGGCAGAGACCTGGTACAAGCGCGCGCGGACCCGGGTTCGAGCCCCCGGCCCCCACCTGCGGGTGGAGAAGCAGGGCGGCAGGCGATTGTCCGTCCGTCTGTCACCCCTCCCCTCTCGATGTCTGGCGGTCCCGGGGCAATAACGACAGCGAGGGCGGGCGGGGCCGCTAGCCTCGTGGTTATGCAGAGCCTCCCCCGGAGGCCCGGGCTCGGTCGGGAGGCAGCTGGGGTGGCCGACGGGCCCGCGGGAGCCGCCGCCGCAGGTCGCGGAGTCGGCCGACCGCCCTTTCTTTTTGATTTCTTTTTAATTTGTTAGAAACATGATTTGCTTTCCTTTTTGTTGCCCTTGTTTCATTGCTGTTGTTGTAGTTATTATTATTGTTGTTGTTGTCATTGATGTCGTTGTTGGACAGGACAGAGAGACATGGAGAGAGGAGGGGAAGACAGAGGGGGGGAGAGAAAGACAGACACCTGCAGACCTGCTTCACCGCCTGGGAGGCGACGCCCCTGCAGGTGGGGAGCCGGGGGCTCGAACCGGGATCCTCACGCCGGTCCCTGCGCTTCGCTTAACCCGCTGCACCGTCGCCCGGCCCGCCCGCCGTCATTTCCGCGCATCTGTCCGTCCCCGTGTCCGTCCCCGTGTCCTGCCTTCTCTCCGGGTCACGCCGCCCCTGGCCGCTGCTGCGAGTAGCCTTCCTCTCCTCCGTTCATTCTCTCGGGGATCAAGAGCCTTTGTGGGGTCCTCCCTCCTTCCTCCCTGCCTCCCTCCCTCCTTCCTTCATCCCTCCCTTTCTCCCTCCATCCTTCCCTCCCTCCCTCCCTCCTTCCTTCATCCCTCCCTTTCTCCCTCCATCCTTCCCTCCCTCCCTCCCTCCTTCCTTCATCCCTCCCTTTCTCCCTCCATCCTTCCCTCCCTCCCTCCTACCTTCCCTCCCTCCCTCATCCCTTCCTTCCTCCCTTCCTCCCTCCTCCCTCCCTCTCTCCTTCTTCCTTCCCTCCCTCCTTTTTCCTATCCTTTCCATCCTTCTTCCCTCCCTTCCCCTCCTTCCCTCCTCCCTCCTTCCCTCCCTCATTCCTTCATCCCTCCCTCCCTTCTTCCCTCCCTCCTTCCATCCTTCCCTCCCTCCCTCCTTCTTTCCCTCCCTCCTTCCTTCCTTCCCTCCTCCCTCCCTCTCCCCTTCTTCCTATCCTTTCCATCCCTCTTCCCTCCGCCCTTCCCTCTTTTTTCCTTTCCTTCCTTCTTCCTCCCTCCCTTTCTTTTCCTTCCCGCCCTCCTTCCTTTCTCTCTGTCTGTCTCTCCGTCTGTCTGTCCAGCAGTGTCAGGCCTGCCTTACAGGTGCACGTGCCAGAAAGGGCAAGTTTCATGCTCGGGTTGCTTGTGCAGAAGCTGTTATGGATGGCCCGCAAGCGGTTTTCAATAAAAACCTAAACCCTCCTCTCCTGTGTGTGAATTACTTTCTGAATTTTTGCTAGAAATATCGAAAGAAGTTTTTTTTTTTCTCGTTTCCATGACTTAACCTTTATTTTGCATCCAGAAATTCTGTGGACACGTAACATACTTTGTATATGGATCAGGTGTGCATGCGTGCTTATGTCGGGTGTGCGCATCTGCTCGGTGGGTAGAAAACCAGAAAGCACCCAGAGAAGCTGTCAAAGATGTGAGCAGACTTTGAGCATCAAAATAATAACGCTCGTTGCCTCTATCACATCAAATACCTAAAAATTATAACAATTCTAGGCTTCAGAGTGATTCCTTTAAACAAATCACTAGTCATGACTGAAGGTCATGAAAAGAGGAAAAATGCCTAGTATTTACTGCTTCTTTAAATATTCCCTTTTGTTACCCTTGTTTTATTGTTATAGTCATCATTGTTATTGATGCTGTCGTTGTTGGATAGGACAGAGAGACATGGAGAGAGGAGGGGAAAGACAGAGAAGGGGAGAGAAAGACAGACACCTGCAGACCTGCTTCACCGCCTGTGAAGCGACCCCCCT
Organism: Erinaceus europaeus; assembly: GCF_950295315.1. Lineage (NCBI taxonomy): Eukaryota > Metazoa > Chordata > Mammalia > Eulipotyphla > Erinaceidae > Erinaceus > Erinaceus europaeus. The sequence goes on from NC_080171.1 coordinate 6,606,900, forward strand.
GCAGGTGGGGAGCCGGGGGCTCGAACCGGGATCCCTACACTTTGTGCCACCTGTGCTTAACCGGCTGTGCTACCGCAGCCAGACTCCCTTGCCTTTTTTTTTTTAAATAGACTATTTCATTATGACCAAGATGCAAGTTTCAGCTAACAAGAATTCAGAATAACAAGAATGAACGGTTGCAAATGATAACCATTTTGTTAATACTGATTTAATGAAATAATACAAAGAACTATACTCATCTAAAAGTTACAAATTAAGTTCAATTATTTTTACATTTTGTTTAATGGAAGATATGGAGAGAGAGAGAAATCAGAGCACTGTTCAGCTCTGGTTTATGATGGTGCTGGGGATTGAGCCTCGGACTTCCGGAGCCTCTGGCATGAAAGTCTTTTGCAGAACCACTAAGCTGTCTCCTCAGCCCTTAAAGTGCAACGTTGATAACTTTTTAGTAGATTGATTTGATTTACAGCATCTGAACTTACTGAATTAATTAAAAAAATAAAGACTTCGTAGATAGATGCTGGAAATTGACAACATAACCTGTTCTCCCCCAAATCTGGGCTCATTTTACTTCTAACTGCAGCTTGCCACAAGGATTCGGTCTGCACACAGGTGCCATCCATCGGGACTTTTAAAACTCCACCCACATTCCTTTCACTTACAGGAGGAAGGCAGTCATTGTTACAAGGCGCGGGGAAAGAGCGCCCTCTGATCTCCAAGCAGGCTTTGGGCAGAGTCCTGTTTGGCACAGGGTCCAGGGGATGAGTGACAGGTTTGCCGTCCTCAGATTTTCACTCCAGGGAGAGCGACAGTGAGGACTAGTGCAGGCGTCCCTCTTGCCCAAGTCCGCGCACACGCACGTTCGTGGCATCGTACCTTTTCTTGATACGATTATCTTCCCGTTGATGGCATATGCTGCGGCAGTTGCCCGGGGTTGCATGTCACAGTGCATTTTAATCACCCTGGTGGCCTTGTACAAAGGGAGCACCGAGCATACCCTGGTATTATGCGGTGTGCAGCGCGCAGTGGGGCTGAGATGGTCGGCTGCAAACACAGAAGACACACAAGTGCCCCGACTCTTACCACACACTCGACCTGACAACAGCACTGGTCGGCACACCAAACAGCTTTACGCAAGCAAGCCAAGTTCCATAGTGGTCTGCACGTTTACTTATAACATTTATTTGTGGTGGGGAGTAAAATAGACATGAAGAACGTATCTGAGTGAGCTACTCTCCATTCTTTCCTTGATGGCAAAAAAAAAAAAAAAGAAGAAGACTCTCAGTGCACACGCAGAAGCCCCGGTCTTTTAATGATCAGGTTTTCCTCTTAATCTGGTTTCCAGGGCAAATACAACTTATAAAAAGACTTAGGAGGAGTCGGGCGGTAGCCCAGTGGGTTAAGCACAGGTGGCGCAAAGCACGAGGACCGGCCTAAGGATCCTGGTTCGAGCTCCCTACTCCCCACCAGCAGGGGAGTTGCTTCACAGTCGGTGAAGCAGGTCTGCAGGTGTCTCTTTCCCTCTGTCTGTCTTCCCCTCCTCTCTCCATTTCTCTGTCCTATATAACAACGAGGACATCAATAACAACAATAACTACAACAATAATGAAAAACAAGGGCAACAAAAGGGAAAATAAATATTTTTTAAAAAACTTAGGTTACCATAGGCTCTACTTTCTACCAAAATGGAACGCCATATCACAAGATTCCAAAGACAAAAAAATAAGTCCCTGGTTTCTATTCTAGTTTCTTATGCCAGGTTTCATCCCCTATAGGTACACTGTACAAAACAGCAACTGTCAGCAAAATGTGGTTCATCTCATTTAATTAAAAAGTTTAGTGGCGAAATTGAACTAATCACATTTCCAGAGCTCGACAGCGGTGTGTGACTTGTAGCTACTGTGCAGGACAGCAGAATTATAAAACTTTCTGTTTCTACAGAGATCACTGCTGAACAGCACTGCTTTAAAATGAAGGGGCTGGAGGGTGGGTGATGGTGCACTTGGCTGAGAGCACACACTGTCATGCACAAGTCGTGGGTTCAAGCACCTAGTCTCGAGGGGGAGGTCTTAAGGAACTGTGAAACTGTGTGTGTGTGTCCCTCTCTACCTCTCCCCCCTCTATAATAAATAAATACTTTGAAACTACATTAAATATTGGGAGAGTGCAAAACAGACTGATTTTATCTCATTTCCAACAGTACATTGTAGAAATGTAATGAAAGCGAATAAATGCAAGCACTAAAGTAAAATAAATCAGCAAAAAGTTTAATTTTTGATCAGCTATTCCAGATGCTTCTGTTAAAACTCAATTCAGTCATTCAAAACAGAACAGACAATAATTTCAACATCAAGTTACTCAACTTTGATGGCTCTATTTTCAAGTTAAAAAACCCATTTAAAATGTCTTGTCTCCAAGGAAAACGAGGCAACGTGCTCATCAAGATACCAGTTTGCTGCACTGAGTCCATGGCGAGTAGTTCGTTAGTGTTCTTCATTCATAACACAGTTTAAACCTGAGGAATTAGAAGTCTTATGACTAGAACTGCATAGAAAGCCATGTCCAGATAGACATATCAAATAATTTGAAGTTAAGAAAACTACTAAGCCACTTAATAAATCAAATTAAAGTAATACAAATAGGTTAGGGGAGAAACTAATGATACCCACTGAGTTAACGAACCTTGAAATGTTTCATCTTGTTTTTTAAATGACAGTGCAGTTGCTACAGCTGTCAGGTGTTAAGTGAGCAACAAACCATAATTTCTTTTATCTAAAGACAAACGACCTGTCTTCATAATTTGGTTGTTTAAAGAATCTGCAGCAAATCCAGCTTTTATGTGTGGCACCGAGCAGTCATAAAAAGTGCAAGTTCCTGGGTGGAAGCACTGTCTGGCCGTGTGCTTAACCTGCTACTGGACACTGGCAGAGCCCTGCCTTGGGCGAGTGAGTAACAGTCTTGATGAGAAAACACGAAAAGACTGCAGGGCACGTACCCACTAGAGGAGGATAAAGAACATTTTAATCCAGTTTTCCAAAACAGCCGTTACAAAAGTGAATGGCATCTGGAAGTATAGAAACACCACAATTCATCACTGACTGACAGGATTACCTTACATTCACGTAGCTTTATACTGCTGTGGAAGCATCTTCCTACAGTTCAGCTGATTTCACGCTTCACAACTCCCCCGTGGGGATGGGCTGTACAATTCAATTTACAGTCATTTTACGTATGGCCATGTAGGACCAACGATGATGAATGACTTGTGTGGAGGTCACAAAGCTAGTCTGGGACACGACCAGGGAGGCTAATTTTTAAAAGAAACAAAGCCAAGATATATTTTATATCATATCAAGAAAACTGAGAGATTAGTGGCCCTTAGTATAAATTATCCCCAAACTTTAGCTATTATCTTGTAGTACGAGTTAGTTATAAATTTGGTGCAAAGGAGTCTCCCTTCAAAGACTTCATGCTTTGGTAACTTAAGTTTATGGCAATGTTAAAAGTACACAGGCATTCTCATCATCTGTGGGCTCTCGGCAAAGTCCTGATATTAACAAAAATGCCTTTTACCAATAACTATGATTTGACTTTTCTTGAAAATTGGTCCAAACTCAAGAAGCTCCAAGCCAAAGGAAAGTCATCACCCTACTTTCTGTCCTACATACTGTGAAATCCTTTCTACGTCTTGAATTTCCAAGGACTAGCTGAAGCTGATTGGGACCATTAAGAGGGCATATCCATTTAAACGGACAGGCTGAAATGATCTTGAATTGAAAGTCAGCATCTTATGTTGACCCAGACATAACAAATACTGGCTAAATAACTGGGTCGTGTGAGGGGGGAAATACGGTGGCATTTTTGTTACTTATAAGCCATCATTTATCTTTATATGGCATGACCAACAACACCTTTTCAACAAAAATGACATAAAGCGAATGTAAATCCACTTAAGCTCCTTGTTATTCAAAAAGCTAAAAATATTTGCATTACTAAAATATTTCAGCTGATATATCAGGATCACAAATATTTAATAATAGAAATACTGGGAGATACACCCACAATTAAAACTATACTGAACATGAGGGCATCTCTGATGACTACGGAAAAGTGTGTAATCTCTTACAGCGCTCCAATATAAACATCATGAAATACACATTTGGCTTAGAATAATAAATAGCTTGGTGGTTAACTGGAGGTTGAATACGATTACACTGACCATACACTTCCCTAAGAGGACTTAGTACGTACACTGCCCAAAATCAGCAGACCTGTCCACACCATCAACTCCACCCTGAAGATTCGTATACAGAATACGGCTGCCACATCTGCTATGTGAACCAGCGAACAAATGAACACTGATGTAATTGCTATGGGATTAAAAAAAAAATCTGGTAACAGTCTGAACAAAATATGACCCTTAGTATTTTACTTTATTTATTTTTTAAAAAATATTTATTTCCTTTTGTTGCCCTTGATGTTTTATTGTTGTAGTTATTATTGTTGTTATTGACGTCATCGTTGTTGGATAGGACAGAGAGAAATGGAGAGAGAAGGGGAGAGAAAGACACCCGCAGACCTGCTTCACCGCTTGTGAAGTGACTCCCCTGCAGGTGGGGAGCCAGGGGCTCAAACCGGGATCCTTATGCCGGTTCTTGCGCTTTGCGCCATATGCACTTAACCCGCTGTGCTACCATCAGACTCCTGACCCTTAGTATTTTAAGCCGCGAGTTAGACACTATTTTACAGTAAGAAGTCCAAATTTTCCACTTCTAAAAATCGATACTCTTTCAAGTGATCATTTTCAATTCATATCCTTTTTCAAATCCCCTCTCCCCCAGTATTTCCAAAAGAATTTAAAATGCAAATAACTAGTTTAACAGAAGAGTGAGTAGGTAAGACCTAACCATTCTAGGTAAATCCCGAGAGAGACGATCTTAGCAGGGCCTGCAAGAGAGCTCTCTGGGAGGGCGCCTGGTCTGCCAGGTAGGAAAGCCAGGTTTGAGCCCAGCGCCCACCACACTGGGGCAAGTTTGAGTGCTGTATTATCTTCCCCTGTCTGTGCCTGTCTCTATCGATATCTCTGAGAAAGTCAGCCAGGAGCAGTGAAGCTCTGATGATGAGAAGAAGAAGAAGGAGAAGAAGGAGAAGGAGAAGGAGAAGGAGAAGGAGAAGGAGAAGGAGAAGGAGAAGGAGAAGGAGAAGGAGAAGGAGAAGAAGAAGAAGAAGACGAAGAAAAAAAAAGACGCATTATTTACTTCACACCACCAAGGATATACCACAGAGAGTTAAAACCATGCAAGATTCAGTTCCGTTCACATCCACTGACAGCTTGATGCCGAGTCAGACGTGACTGCTGAATGAAGCAGGCATGTTCAGATGGTACTGATGCCGCACCTCTCAGCCTAGGTGGAGACACCCACGCTCCCGCCCCTTTCAGGTTGCTCGCTATTTTGACTCCAGTGTCTGATACTGTTCGTTTTGATGGCTCACACCTGGAGTGTCTGACGAATGGTTTTCTTTCCATGTGCAGCTACGAAATGCTTGGGATAGACCTGGCTACCATGAAAGGAAGAAGACACACGGACAGGGTCGGCTCAAGGAATCACCACGACGATGAGTGTGCCAAGTTTATTTTTCGAAAGTGCTCGAGTCCTTCATTTCTCTGTCCAGTTTACTCAAGCTGGTTTTGGGTTTCAGCTACTAAGAAAGAAGAGCAATAGGAGAGACATGTGGCACCACATGACACAAGGGTTATGCCTGCAGAGCCTCCACTCCCTCTCCTGCACTCTCTCACAGAAAGCAGTCACCTAGGACCTTCCGAAACAACAACAAAAAGGCAACAGAGAATGCCTGCAAGGTTGCAGCGACTTTCTGTGGTGTATTAAGTTAAGCCGAAGAGCCCAATATTTGTTGATTCATTGTCAGTGAAGATGTTATATATTGTGGTCAACTTAGCTTGATTTCAGGCTATTTAAATAGGCACTAAACTTGACTGTTTTCTAGTTGGGACACGAGGGTGGCAAACTTTCTTCAGTTGAATCTAGCACAAATCTTAAACTACTAAGAACTTAAAACACTTGTTCTTTCATTTTTGGAGATCTTTAAGAGGAAGCACAGCTGCTTCCCCCTGTGAGACCTGTGAGACCCAGGTTCGAGCCCGTTATATTGAAGGTCAGTGCTGCGCTTTCTCTCTCTCTCTCCCTCTCTCTCTCTCCCTCTCTCTTTCTCTCCCTCTCTCTCTCTCCCTCCCTCTCTCTCCCTCTCTCTCTGCCTATTTCTACACTAAAAAAAAAAAAAAGAAAGAAACAAAGCAGAAAGAGGAAGACTTCATGTTCTTGTTCCAAATACTACCATTACTTCAAATGATTTTTCCCCCTCATAAATATTTCCAATGACTATTTGCAAATGGAGATTCTCTATGAAGCGTTTCAGATGATGCTAAGAGCACAGGAAAAGAGTCGCATGCGCCGCACTCCCCCGGCCTCTGGTGAGCGTTTTCTCCCCTTCATACCCCTGCAGGAGAAGGCCCGCACCAGTCCCACAGAATCATCTCTGATTTAGACACCAGCGGAAACTGCATGGGGTATGGAGCAAGAGTATGCTGAGAGGGACAAGGCACTGATTTAGTCAGAAGACACAATTATGCAAGGTATAACAGTACAAAGTTATATAAGAATTTTCTGGCTTTACGTCAGTTTTACTAAAGTTTTCTACGTAAATGTTTACGTAAAGCAGCTTGGCCACTAACTTAGATTTGATTCTATAAAGAGAATTTAATATTACCATTTTCCTTAGGCCCTAACATAAGCCTGTTGTAACATAACACTCTAAATTTTCTTTCAAAATCACTAACAGGAACAAAAACTTATCTAGAGAATTGAAGGAATATCTATTGACAAATTGATGTCCAAGAACTGACTTAGAACTTTTAAAATTACCAATATGTTATTAGACAGTGATGATGTAGGTGTGAATGTTCCCTGGGGAAAACAAACTTAGGAGGTTCAAATAAAACTTCTTTAAATAAAGAAAACATCTGTCAGAAAGCAATAAACTTTGAGATTTGGCTGTTACTGTTCTGAAGGCCTTGCAGTGATAACCAGCTAAGTCAGCAATAATCACGACTCCTTGGAAAAAGGTTGTCATGGTAAGATACACTTAAAATGAGAATCAAGTGTAAAACTCTGCCTACCTTGAAATCCTAGTGTATTATATATAATAAAAGGTTAAAGCTTTTTTCCTTTTTAAAAAAGAAATCAAGAATGAAAGAAAGGCAACACGAGAAAAAGAGAAAGGCTCTAAAGTTAAGGACAAGACGAATGCAGACCTTACAGTGCTCAGGGAACTCTTAATACTGGGATTGCAGCCTTCAGTTCGGCTCAGCGAACTGGTGTTACCAATTCTGATCAACTGAAAAAAACAGTTATGTTCTTCACAATAACCATGGGTTGTATTCATTATTTAACATGTTTTTCTCAAATCTGGGGACGATTTCTATTGAAGGAACTAACCCCCTTTAGAAAGTAAATAAGGTGAAGTAAGAAAATTGAAAAATAATCTAATAATTATGTTTTAAAAATCATGTGCTGAATAAGTCCGCAATGTGTATTTAAAAAAAAAAAAAAAAAACTAAGTTAAGCCATTCCATGAATTACTGAAAAGTAAAAGACTAATTCAGTAAAGAATGGTATTAGGCACCTGTATAAAATCCATTCTACCTTCACTAAAGCTGAGTGGTATAGATTCCTCACCTCTGTAATTGTAATAAACTTTCATTGCAACAAGTAGGATAATTATCAGTTGCTTCTGAATTCAAGTGGAAAGCTTGTCAAAGACAGCCATTAAATGTTATATTAACCTAGACAGTAAATTCAGAAAATGCAAAGTTTTTTTTTTCGGAAGATTTTACCCACCACCAAAATAACAGGATGAAAAGAAGTCCAATTAAACAGGGTAACATAAAAAAAAATTGCCTAGAAACCTAATTAATCATTCTCTATTTTCAGTGGCAGCTACAAGAGAAACATCACAGTATCTGAAAAGGAGAAAATAATACACAATCTAGTCAAAACAACTTTTTTATAAAAGGGAGATGGGCTGGGAACACTAAGAAAATCTTTCTTGCATCTCTAACCAATTAGCTCAATGTTCAGAAAATCTTACAGGATCGTAGACATTTAAAGCTTCAGTGTAAGAATCTAATTTAAACAGGTAGTGATGTGGTTAAAAAAAAAATAGAGGAAAAGGCAAAATTTAATTGTTTTTCACCCCAGGCCCTAGAGCTCCCGGATGTAATTAAACCTATTAGGAAAGCCAGAGCAGTCCAAGAAACACTAATACGAGCGTGTGTGCAACTATTAAAACACTGCCATTCCCACACTTAGGCGCTGAAACATGAGGTTCTCACCCAGCATCTGCTTGCTCTATGAATATAGTGCGTCAGACTCCTGTGAAGGCTTCGTGCTAGGTGCTTAATTCTAACAGACTCCAGGCCCTAGAGCGGAATGCAGCCAACCCAGTGCCCTCTGCTCATGAGGTCTGTGATTGGTAACTGCACACAGAAAGGCCACCCCAGCAAAGGCGGGGGCTCATGCTCTGTGTAGGTACTACTGAGTAACATTGTTTAGGCTGCTCGCTGAGCCAGTCATCCCGTTTTCACTTTTCTGAAGAGTTCTCACAGCACTTGGCACTTGCATCCCAGTACTTAAAGAGAGTCCGCCACACCAAACCTGAGGGAAGACAAAGACAAAGCTTCAGGAAGGTTTCAAGCCAAGTGACAACAATGCGACTATGAAAGTGACACTTGAAAGGCAAAACGGGACACATACAAACACCAGCAAGTTTGAAACAGATGACTTGTCATATCTGAACCAAGTGGAAGTCGAATGGCCAACTCGAAAGACTTAGAACCAGGGGGAGAGGAAGGCTTGGTAGCAGACTCAAGTGGCACACAAGAGAAGGAACTAAGGGGTCCAGGAAGCTAGAGACAGAATCGATTTATTTTAGGCCAAAGGTATTGGCTATCATTACCAACGCTAACTTTCATGAACAGGTGAAATGTATGAAGAGCCAACTTCCTTGTTTCCAATTACAGTTTGAGATTTCGATTGTGACAACGGGAATCTCATGGGACTCAGCAGAGTAAAATGTTAACTCTTTAACTTTCTTTCCTTAAACTGTTACCAATAAGAACTCTTCCATAAGGGGGCCAGGTGGTAGCACAGCGGGTTAAGCACACATGATGTGACATGCAAAGACTGGTGTAAGGATCTTGGTTCGAGCCCCCAGCTCCCCAACTACAGGGGGTCACTTCACAGGTGGTGAAGTAGGTCTACAAGTGTGTATCCTTCTCCCCCACCCCCCGTCTTGCTGTCCTCTCTCTGTCCTATCCGACAATGACAGTAATAACAATAATAACAACAATAAACAACAATGTCAATATAAGGGGGGGAAGCCTCCTGGAGCAGTGGATTCATAGTGCAGACACTGAGCCCCAGTGATAACCCTGGAGGCAAAAAAGAAAAAAAAAAAAAGGACACTTCAATAAACCTTAACACAGAGGTACTGTGCTTCTTGACACTAAAACTAGTGTTACATTTTTGGAAATTAAGCAATTTAAAGAAAAGTCCTTGCAACCCCAATCCTAGGTGTTTACCCCCATGGAAAAAATACACCGACATCTACTTAAAAACACGAACAAGAGAACACACAGCAGTTCTGTTTGAAAAACCACCAGGCGGACACCACAGCCAAACAGATGACTCGAGCCACACATAATGGAAGCCTGTCACCATATATACAGTAAAAAAGGAACTACCCTACGGAGAACAACAGGGATAAATCTTTTTTTTAAAAAAATGATTCAAAGAGATCTACATTGATTACACTGACATAAAGTTGAAGTGGTGGCAAAATATAATCCTGGGGGCGGGGGCAGGCAGTGGTGCACAGGGCTAAGCGCACATTGTACTAAAAACTCCAGCGTGTGTCGTCGTCACTTTAGAGAAATGGACACAGGGAGCTTATGGGGCTGCGGTCATGTTCTATTCCTAATACAAACCAACGTGAGTGCCAGCCAGTGAGAAGTTGTCCACGGCACACTTACCATCTGTTTACTTCTGTATACTACTAATAAATAATAATAAAATAATATATAGCAGAAATAAGAGTTAGGAGAAGTGAACTGAAGAAGAGGAATAGAAATAAAAAAACAAGATAGCATAAAATGAGACCTTTGCTCCCCCAAATAAGTAACAAAGCATTTTCTACTTAAAGTCACCAAACCAAATGAAATATAAATAGTCACTAACCATGAAACCAGGCAGAACAGGCTGAGTAAATTTTGTCTTAAAGGAATATAACAATTGTTTTGAGTTCGCATCATAGAAAGAAAGTTGACCTAAAAGAGAAAAAAAGTCCAACTTACTATATAATAATAATATCTAAGATAATAATGCATAAAATCAATAACTAAATGTACCATTTGCTGTTAACATTTATTTCTTCTTCTTTATTTTCTTCCTTCCTTCCTTTCTTATTTATTTCTTATTTATTTATTTATTTCTTATTTATTTATTTATCTATCTATTTATTTATTTATTTATATTGCCCCCAGGGTTCTCGCTGGGGCTCAGTGCTAACACTGTGAGGAATCCACCATGCCTGGCGGCCATTGTGTTCTTTCTTTTCTTCCTCTCTATTTTATTTGATAGGACAGAGAGAAACTGAGAGGGGAGAGGGAGGTAGAAGGGAGAGAGACAGACAGACACCTGCATACCTGCTTCAGTGCTCATAGGTGCTTCCCCTGCAGGTGGGGCGCGGGACTTGAATCCAGGCCCAACATAATGTGAGTGCTCAGCCTGGCGTGCTACCATTATCACTTCTTTTTTAATTTTTTTTAAAATTTATTTATAAAAAGGAAACACTGACAAAACCATAGGATAAGAGGGGTACAATTCCCACCACCAGAACTCTGTCTTGTCTCCCCTTCCCTACCCCGACAGCTTCTCTTCTGTTATGACTGTCCTCTGGGTTCTAGCCTAATCCTGTATGTATCTTTTCATTTTATCTTATTCAAAATGAAATGCCTGCCCAGGTTCTATCTTCTCTTTACAATGCTCTCTTAACAAATCAGCTGACCCTAACCAAAAAGAAAATAACATTTATCCTGCGGCTGAAATACTAGTTTATAAACACTTACCTCAATATAGTAAACTACCTACATGCAGTTACAAAATAAGAACGGGGGAGTGGGGGCAGGCACACCTGATTAAGCACACAGTACAGTACACAAGGACCTGGGTTCAGACCCCTGGTCCCCACCTGCAGGGGAGTCGCTTCTCAAGTGGCAAAGCAAGGGTGCAGGTGTCTTTCTTTCTCTCCCCTCTATCTCCCCTCCTCTCTCAATTTCTCTCTATCCTATCCAATAAAATGGAAAAAGTGGCCACCAGGAGCAGTGGATTCATAGTGCCAGCACTGAGCCCTGGCAAAAAAAACAAAACCAGAAATCCATCCCCTCGACTACTAGATAAACAGGAGCAGTTATTAGTATTTCTCAAGGTGTGCAGCATATGTTCCCATTATTTAACACTTCCTTTCTGTGAACTACACTCGCTACATTAACAGTTACTCTTTGAGGAAACACAAGGGGACTAAGAAAGGGGACTGAAGGAGAGAAACACGTTATGCTAGTAGTTCAATGAAAGAAAAAAAACTTAGGCCAACAAATGGCCATTTATCCTGAGTATTATTATTATTATCATCATCATCATTTTTAAAGATTTTATTTATTTACTCATGAGAAATCTATTTATTCATGAGAAAGATAGGAGGAGAGAGAGAGAGAAAGAACCAAACATCACTCTGGTACATGTGCTGCTGGGGATTGAACTCGGGACCGCAGGCTTGAGAGTCCAATGCTTTCCCCACTCCTAGACCACTGAGGAATATTATTTATCTAATTCTGAGGAAACCAAGGTGAAAAAGAGGAGTGGAACTGACACATCCTCACTGAGAATAAATCAAGCCCAGATGACCCTGCCCCGTTTGTTTAAGTAACTGGAGAGTTCGCGGAATTATCTGGACACAGTTAAAATGACCAGGCTGTAATTTAAAAAGTGAAGCGTGGGCTGGCATGATAATAGCTTTGTCCTGCGCAAGCCACAAGTTCGAAACAAGCCCCCACCACACTGAAGGAGGCGCTGGTGCTGTGATGACGTTCTGTTTCTGACCTTGTCATTTCATCTGAAAGGCTTCTGCCTGGAGTAGGGAAGCTCCAATGGCAGCAAAAAGTAATGGTGACATCTGGGCTGGGTGGAGTCTCTTGCACCAACGCCAGGGACTGGGGATGATGGGGTGACGGGAGGGCAGGGTCGTACGTAGGAGGCGGGAGTGAGTGGAGAGGGTGCTGGGGACCCAAGGCTGCAGTATGGCGGAGGAATACTTAAGTTGATGGTGTGCAGACGCCTATCATGGGGAAATAAATTGGACTTACGTGACCACAACTGTTGTGTGAGACATTATTTCCCCCCAACAAAATGACTGAAACTTGGTGAAACTGGGTTTTATTAGCTTAGAAGTGTCAACCTGGAGATCTTACCTACAGGTGAAACTTAGGAAACAAGGCGATGCAAAATTTAGCGCGATGTGATACTCGGACTGGGCTTAGTCTGCTGCAACAAGGCTAGAGACGGGGGGGGGGGGGGGGGGGCAGGCTGAGTGTGTGCTGGGCACCCAGTGGAGGGGAACCACAGTTGGTGCTGGTGATGGTGTGCAGACGGCTTGGGCTGGAAGATAAGAAACTGCTCCCAACTGCAAACTATCTTGTAAACCACGACTTCCCTAATAAGACGATTAAAAAAAAAAAAAAAAAAAAAGACTAAAGTTACAACAATCGTTCTTTCAGACCTACTTAACTATACTCCAGAGAAGTACTTTCACAGGGAAATGGGCACATGTCACTTTTCCAATCACTTCTAAAGCTGAAGTTGTGTTTTTGTGGTCGAAGCAAAGTTTAAAACACAGTAATACCAGGGAAAATCCTGTATGTGTAAAAAATCCTGTATGTGTAATTAGCGCTGGAAAGTAGGAAAGAGAGGCAAATATGGAAAGACTTAAAAGAGAAGAGAAAGTAGACTTACCCCCATCAAAGTCACAAAAGACACCCATTTTCTCGGGAACAGCGACATCCAAAGCTTTGACTTTATTGTTATGCTTGGCTGCAAACGTGTTTTGTAGCCAGTTGTTGACGTGAACACACCAGCTTGTGTTCGTCTTTCCCAGCTGGTCAAACTTGCCCAGGGTCTTGTACGCCACCCCCACGCTGTAGGATTTGCAGTCCTTCTGAGCCTTGACCTCCCAGTAATGCTGGCCACTTTCAATAGCAGTGTCTCCTGTAACAGATCAGAAACTCAGACTGGACTTTCAGCTTTTCCTTCCCAGAGTCACCAGGTTTCTATCTAGTTCTCATCCCATAAAAAGGAAAAAGAAAAAAAAAAACTGATTCAGGAGATTGATTACGTTAACACACCACCACCACACAATACACTTTTGTGTGTGTGTGTATGTGTGTGTGTGTGTGTGTGTGTGTGTGTATACCACCAGGGTTATTGCTGGGGATTGGTACCTGCACAACAAATCCACCTCTCCTAGTGGCCACTTTTTGCCCCTTGATTTTTGTTTTCGACAGAACAGAGAGAAACTGAGAAAGGTGGGGGAGACAGAGAGGGGGAGAGAAAGAGAGACACCCACAACCCTGCTTCACGCTCATGAAGCTTCGCCCAGCAGGTGGGGAGTGGGGAGCAGGGACTTGCTGGCAGGTCCTTGCACATGGTTATGCAAGTGCTCAATGGGGCTAGCCACTGCCTCGCCCCTTATATACTTATTACTAGCTTTCATGGGCTAGACGATATGCAGTGCGCGCACACACACACACACACTAGATATCTATATATATGCGCTAGAGTTTTAAATATACCAATAAGAAGACAATCTGAAGACCCAGTACAGTGATTAAACCTCAAGAGGGAGAAACTTCTGCAAATATTCATTCAGTACAGAGACACCCACTCAAGCTCTCCATGAGTGGGGAGCCCATGAGTATGACTGAGAGGCCTTTAATCAGAGAGGATAAAGAGATCTGAGATTTGGTATCTGTCCTACCCAGCACTGTGTATGACTCTCCCGTGAAGCGATCTCTGCTACCTCTTACTGCCGGTGGCCTGGAACCTACAGACGTCCGTTTGGGGGAGGGTGTACCACTTCTAGATCGACAGGAATAACAAGATAAACAATGATTACGTACTGGAAAGGTTTCAGTGACTAAAATTACAAACCAACAAAGGAGCCTTTGAGAAATATTTCTTCTAGTCAAGTGGCAAAATGCTAACATTTAGTTTTATCTGAATGATTATTAAACAGAACTTTTGATTTTAAACACTCAAACATAAGAAGCATAAACACAAAGCAGACTGCAAATGCTACAATCCTGCAGACAAGGAGCAAGGCTCATGCAAAGAACGCAGCTGGAATGAGAATGCCAAAGAGACAAGACAAAATGAGGAAAAACAGAAAACACTCAACAAGGACAGAAGACTGCAGCTTGGAATTCTTGCAGCTACAGTACAAGAAAAGACAAAGAGACGATGAAATAACTTCTTGACTCGGCAGTAGATACCTTTGTTCTGGGTGTCTTCTTAAAAAGGAAAAGAGCGTGCCAGCAAATAGCTCACCTGCACAGCGTACGTGCCATGCCACACAAGGGACCACACGAGGGTTCAAGTCTGGTCCCACAGCCCTGAGGGAAGCTTCCATGCTGGGGTGCCTGCCTGCCTGCCTGCCTGCCTCCCTCCCTCCTTCCCTCCCTCCCTCTCTCTCTCTCTCTCTTTCATTCTCTGCCTCCTTCGCTCTCTCTCTCTGGGTGTTTATCTGAAAAGCTAGCTGGGATTGGCGAAGTCCCAGCAGTAACAACAAATGAGGAGGAGGAAAAAAAGAAGAAGAGAGGAGGAGGAAGATGTGGAGAAGGGGGGGGGGGGATAATTGCCTGAATTCATGCACCGTACAAAAGCATGTATTATCAAGTATTTCTCCTATCAAAACGGACAAGATCCAACCTGATCTCATCTTGTATCAGGTTACATGAGATGGTGAACTGATCAGAATTAGACCATTCACTCACTCTTAAACACTCCTAACAGACCAAATCCCAAAGACTTTTTTACTTTATTCAGACTGACAGATAACGTATGGATGGACAGATGGATGGATGGATGGATGGATGGATGGATGGATGGATGGATGGATGGATGGATGGATGTGAGAAAGACATAGGGCCAACCCTCCCTCTAGGATGGTCGAGGCTGGGCTTGAACCTGGGCTGTGCCAATGGCAGAGCAGGAGCACAAGCCAGGTGAGTGATTTTGATGGCTCCCGAGGATATTTTAAAATAACATTTCAGTGACACTGAACCACAGCATTTAAGGAAACAAATATCTGTAACTTACCAATAGTAAGGAAATAAAAGGACAGCATGGAGAAAAGAAAAACAGACACAACCATTTAGAAAACAGTCCAGCTTTCAGAGGAGAGCCTCACGAGCAGCACTGCGGCTGCTGCACTGAGTAAGGGGCGGCGGGCAGGTCCTAGTGCAGGATGGTGGAGGAGCCCGGGGCTGGGGCTGGGGAGTGTTTTGTAGAAAGCTGACAAGTTTTACACATGAACCAGTGACTGTATTTACCGTAAGCCATTAGACCCCCACACACACACACACTTAAAAAAAATCTGCAGTATTCTAGACTTCTAGGGTGAGGTAAGTTTTTCTAAAAAGTACAGTAGCTACTAATGCCTTATGTCAAACAGAATCTTCTACACACACACACACACACACTTTTAAAAAATATTTATTTATTCCCTTTTGTTGCCCTTATTTTATTGTTATTGATGTCGTCGTTGTTGGATAGGACAGAGAGAAATGGAGAGAGGAGGGGAAGACAGAGGGGGAGAGAAAGACAGACACCTGCAGACCTGCTTCACCGCCTGTGAAGCGACTCCCCTGCAGGTGGGGAGCTGGAGGCTCGAACTGGGATTCTTATGCCGGTCCTTGCGCTTTGCGCCACGTGCGCTTACCCCACTGTGCTACCTACCACCCAGCTCCCATACACACATTACTTTATTTATTTATTTATTTATTTATTTATTGCCTCCCGGGTTATTGCTGGGGCTCAGTGCCTGCACCATGAATCCACTGCTCCTGGAGGCCCTTTTTTTCCCCTTTTGTTGCCCTTGTTGTAGCCTTGTTGTGGTTATTATTGTTATTCTTGATGTCGTTCGTTGTTGGATAGGACAGACAGAAATGGAGAGAAGAGGGGAAGACAGAGAGCGGAGAGAAAGACAGACACCTGCAGACCTGCTTCACTGCAGGTAGGGAGCTGGGGGCTCGAAATCATTTCTTAATGAATGTCTCCCAGATGGTCCAAACTAAGTACGTTTTTGGAGGAGTCCGGCGTCACATTCCTGTATGTAAGATTTCAGGCCTAAGTAAAGACAACTGTAATAATTTAAAAAGGGGGCTGGGCAATAGTGCACCTATTACAGTGCATGAGGACCCGGGTTCAAGCCCTCAGTCCCCACATGCAGCAGGGAAGCTTTGTGAGTGGTGCAGCAGCACTGAAAGTCCCCCCTGATCCGCCCCCTGCCCCCCCTCAAATCTTTATCCACAATAAATGAATATATATTTTTTTCCTCTGGCTATCTCTGGGGCTTGGTGCCAGTACCATTGAATCCACTGCTCCTAGAACCTCATTCTTGAGAGTCCAATCATTTATTCACCGTGCCATTTCTCTGGCTTTTTTTTTTTTAAAGCAGAAATGCATCATGACTTTTCTGATGGCCTAATATATATCCTCCCAGTTCAGGAACCTCTATGCTCGCTCCCTGAGGCAAAAGGCACCAAGACCCTTTCAGCAGCTTCTACCGAGATCTCTAATGGGATCGTGGAAGGAGAGATGGCTTTCTTTACTCTCAAAACTTTCCTACTCCTAACCTTCCCACCTACTTCCGGCCATCTTTTTGCGCTGTCAGTCCATAAAACCACAAGGGGACCCTTATGCTTTGAACCTCTTGGCAATGGAAGAACCCCGCCGACAGTCTGCACGGATTGACCTGACCCTCCCTGCGGAACATTCTGAAGGGGAAAACAGAAGCAGGCACCCTTTCCTTGGTCCCTTGGTCCTTTGCTGCTTCTGCCATCACACCGTGAGAGCGAAGGCCTGGCTGTTACTTTCTGCTAGGCTCAGTGTCCTGCCATTTCAATACCTGGCAGGCCCAGGTCTCTTCCTTCACCTTACACACAGTCTCTACTTTGTGTTCCCGTTACCTATGTGCGTGTGTAAGCAGTAACTGCATCGGCAGGCGCATGTGAGCAGCGGGAAGATCTACGTCAGGCAGAGCCAACTTCTTGAAGGCAGGACAGTATTTATCTCTATAAGCCCCACAACACCCAGATGGCATCCGATAGTGAACAAGTACTTATGGGGAAAAACGCGTGTGAGTGTACCTCTAGAATAGTTTACAAGTCAGCTGCACACGCAGTGTCAGTAGAGGAAAGGAAGGGAAAGGAAACTAATGCACAGCTGACCCCCGAGTGGTGTCGGGGTTCCAAGCCTCCACGCAGCTGACAGTCTGTGCGTCATCCATCATCAGCCCTCCCTCCATCTCTCCATACCTCCACATTTCCAGATGCAACAGCTGGTGTACAACGCTTGGCTGCATGCAAGCGGCTTAAGCACCAGGTCAAAGCTGAATCGCTCAAGGGTCAACTACGATAAAAAATGCTCAACACAAGCAATCTGAAATTCTCTCAACGACCATAGGAAACTTCAAAGACTATAAAAGCCAAGAGCATTTTAGTCTCCAGTACATAAAGTACACAATCATTTTTCACCAACAAAGAGGAAGTGAACTGAGGAGAGAAAGAGAACTCAGAGAAGAGCACATTCTCATTTGCGGTAAATGTGGTATATTCAAACTGCCACATGGCTTACTTTTTTTTTTTTTTTTTGCAATTTGCAATGACCCATCTTTCCAGCACTGTCTAATGATTTCAGCAAACAGTCTTACTTTTTTTTGTTTGTTTGTTTTTGTTTTTGATGCTTTGGAAACCACTTGGTTATGATAAAATACAGAACACTCCAAACCCGTCTTGTGTCAAATACAAACCAAAGTCAACACTGTAATGTCAGACATACTGAATCCAGCACGAGAAAGATGCCATGTATGAGTAAATGCAGAAGAAAATCAGAGGAAAGAAAACAAAGAGAGACTTTAAAAGCCCAGCGTATTATTTTGTTATTATTCACAACAGAATCCAAATAATACAGCGTACACTTCCGTGCCATAACTTCAAAACATAAGGTATCCAACAGACGGTCTACACAGAGCAATATTTCAGCTTACAAAGAGCAGGGGTTTAGCTGCTGTAATGGCATCTGCTTACAGGTTAAAAGGAAAATAAAAGTCATTCAGCCAAGCTAGATATACTAAGTCCTAGAACTACACAGACACAGATCATCACCTTGTAGGCTTCTTCAGTGAAGTAACATGGATACTGTCAGATAAAAATAGGCAACTGTTAAGATGCTGATAAACAACTTCAATTTAACAGTTTCTAATAAAACTAGACCGATGGTCTGCTGAGGAATTTTTTTTAGTGATTTAAAAAAATATAATATAATAGGGATAGAATTCCATACGCTAGCCAGCACCAGAGACCAGAGTTCTGTGTCCCCATGCCTCCACTGCAAACTGCAGAAGCTCTCCCACGGTCACAGATACGGGCTGACTCTGTGCCTACAACTATCTATATCTATAGATCTGACCAATATCTCTATGTTCTTGAGTTCGCGCCCCTTTTAAGTCCTATTTGTACCTATGACTACTCCCAAGTGCCTAGCTTCCTCGGTGTTTGAGGAATTTTTTTTTTTATTCGTTGTTGTAATTCATAGTGATACCACCTTATTTTAATATGAGCGAAAAATTTTGCCCATGACAAAGATGAAAGGCCCTCATCTTTTGAAACTACCAAAGTCTGACGAGAATAAATGCTCATCAGCCCCGCCTGCTCAGTTCAGCAGGCCGCTGGTCAGGGCGCCCAGGTAATGCCTTAATGCCTGGCAGAAGTCGGCATTCGGTGCAGCCTGTGCGTGAGACAGACTCTGAGGGTTCACATCAAGTTCGGGGACAACACCAGGAACTTGTCTTTGAGCAGCAATACAAGTTGCTGTAGACACAACTTAAAAGAAATGGAATACTGAAGTGAAAGTGTGAAGAGGAGGGTTAGGAAAGAAAATGAAAAAAAAAATTATTATCTATTTTAAGAACTGACAAATACTATACTGCTCATTTTGACACTATGAACACAGAGTACATGGGTGTATGTAATAGGAATTTCACTGCAAGTTAATCATCAAACAAGTACTAAGACGTAGGCCTTTGTGGAGATGACAGATTTAATGGCCAGCTCTTACCTGCTCTTGTTCTCTTTGCCTTTGATTTTACTTTCTTGACCTTTCCCTCCAGTAGGGTCCCATTCCACACAGCTGTCTTCAACTCTCAGGTTCACATGAGATGAGGAATTATCCAAAACGAAGTTAAGTGCTATCCAAAACAATGTTTCAATTTAAAAAAAAAAAAAATAAATGTTGCCTATTTTCACATTCTAAAGCACAATGACATTCTTTTTCTACTCAAATGACCGAACACTACATATATAGAATAAAGTTCAAGTTCCTAATCTTAACACTTTATGTCTTCAGTGAGGGCCAGGAGATGGCTCACTCAGCAGAGAATATGTCTGAGGCTCTGGGTTCAAGTCCCTGGAGCATCCCGGATTGCCTGCCCTGGCGAGTGTTATGGATAGTGGGGTGGTGCTGTGGTATCTCTCTCGTCTCTTCTACCCTCATGGAAATAAATGATGCAGGGGAGTGGATGAAGCAGAAGATGGGTGGACAGGGCTATTTTCTTTTTCATCAGTCTCTGTGTCTCTAATTCCCACCCCCCCAAAAAAAAAATATCACTGGACAGCAACCAAAGCTTCGGGTACTCCCGCTGCCTGAATCCCCCACCTTCAACACACAATAACCTTAGTTTCTGGTTAGCAGAATCCATGGGTTGTCATATGATTCTTATGACCAAGTAGGAAGCAGAGCTGGGAGAGTTATGACTGAGAGTGGGCTGTGGCATAAGAAGCTATAAAGCCTGACAGACATATACTTCCTCTTACAGTCAAGATACTTTGATACTTAAAACCACTGGTCAGTCTTTATTTATAAAACAACGCTCTAACTGCAAATCTGCTGACCAAAACCACTTCTAGTAAATACCACACCCAACAAGTTGAGCTTTCAAAATCTGCGCATAAACAGAAATGATTATAGCTCCTCAGTAAAAACAGAGCGAGAAGGGAGCCGGGCGGTGGCGCAGCGGGTTAAGCGCACGTGGCACAAAGCGCGAGGACCGGCGTCAGGATCCCGGTTCGAGTCCCCCGGCTCCCCACCTGCAGGGGAGTCGCTTCGCAGGCGGTGAAGCAGGTCTGCAGGCGTCTGTCTTTCTCTTCCCCTCTCCTCTCTCCATTTCTCTCTGTCCTATCTAACAACAACGACAACGACGATAAACAACAAGGGCAACAGAAGGGTAAAAATATTAAACAAAAGAAAAGAGAAATGAAAGGAGAAGAGACCTAAGTGGGCAGCTCACTAACACACCTACCTGCTTTATGATGAATATGGGATGGGAAGGCTACTAACTAGCTAAGAAGTTGGGATTAAATAAGATGAACACCCTGCACTATGCAGAACATACTTTATTTAAGAAAGTGGGGGTAACCTCTATATGAGCAAGAGGCAATGCGTACGATGTGATCTATGTTAAAAAAAAGAAAAGGTATAACTCAGGTCTCATCAATTCTCAGCTGCTTTTTAAAGTCCTAATACAGTTTTTGTTTGTTGATTTATTTTCTTTAAAGTTAAGGCCAGCAAGACATCTTATCTGGAAGGATATCTGCTTTAGGTTTGAGGTCCAGTCTCTGCTGAGTCAAGAGAAGCATACGGCCAAGCAGACACCCTCCTAGCTGAGCTGTCTCGTTTAAGCTCCTTTAAAAAAGGAAAACAGCATTAAGATTTTCATAAACAATGAGGACTGGTGATAGTTTCTGTGCTATGGTATCTTTGCTGTTGTTGTCTCTATTTTATATATAAAAAGTTGGCCCAGAGCAGTTCAGTGAAGTTCAATGACAGAAAACAAACAAACAAACCCTAAAGCTTTCAAAAAATAATAAAATTCAAACAATAACAAGTGAGAACCTAAACTAAAGAGAGAAAAACCCGAATTAAACTTCTCAAAAGTTATCTGAAAAGGTACTTTCTATTACTGAGCTGTAATCTACTCCCCAGAACATCCCAGAGGTCTCAGTGATTATAACATATGTTTATTAGACTAAAGTTTGTAAACTGAAGCACTCACTATCATTTTAGTCTGTTTTTTTTTCTAAATACCAAACAAAGGAAAACTCATACAAAATCAATTTCTGTAGCCAAAATTTCTCTTTCTTACATTGCCCATTTTAGGGGATTTCGGGCGTGTGTCTGAATGTGGGAAAGAAATATATGAGGAGCTTTCTGTAACGAAGACACGAGTGATGTGACACATAAAGCTTTGTGTTCTGCTGCCCACGTAGCTTCTGATCCTACCTTTGGTCTCCAGGGTCACTGGGTCGGAATACTCTCCAGCCACTGCCTTGTTACAAGCTCGTACTCTGAAGTTCATATACTTGGAATCAAATTTTAAGCCTGAAAAAAAATGAAGGCGGCTTTTTTAGATGTGAGAAGTATAGAATTTATTCCAAACTGACGAGTATAAACCTTCAAATAGATATCCCTCGTCTTCCCTTGGAAACAGCTCTTTATTTAGAAATGGTAAAAGTTGATCCTGGTTCGAGCCCCTGGCTTCCCACCTGCAGGGGGGTCGCTTCACAAGCAGTGAAGCAGGTCTGCAGGTGTCTTTCTCTCCCCCTCTCTGTCTTCCCCTCCTCTCTCCATTTCTCTCTGCCCTATCCAACAACCACAATAGCAATAACAACAACAATAAACAACAAGGGAAACAAAAGGGAAAAAATGGCCTCCAGGAGCAGTGGATTCCTAGTGCAGGCACCAAGCCCCAGCGATAACCCTGGAGGCAAGAAAAAAAGGAAGGAAGGAAGGAAGGAAGGAAGGAAGGAAGGAAGGAAGGAAGGAAGGAGTTGTTAAAGGAATGACAGTACAATCCAGGCATGAAATAAGAATCATGATTCATCTGAAATTTTCTTTTTTAAAATATTTATTTATTCCCTTTTGTCACCCTTGTTGTTTTATTGGAGTTAGTATTGTTATTGATGTCATCCTTGCTGGATAGGATAGAGAGAAATGGAGAGAGGAGTACAAGACAGAGAGGGAGAGAGAAAGATAGACACCTGCAGACCTGCTACACTACCTGTGAAGCGACTCCCCTGCAGGTGGGGAACTGGGGGGCTCGAACTGGGATCCTCACTCCAGTCCTTGCGTTTTACTCCATGTGCACTTAACCCGCTGTGCTACCGCCCAACTCCCATCTGCGATTTTCTTTTCTTTCTTTTTTTTTTAATATTTATTTACTTATTCCCTTTTGTTGCCCTTATTGTTTTATTGTTGTAGTTATTATTGTTGTCGTTGGATAGGACAGAGAGAAATGGAGAGAGGAGGGGAAGACAGAGAGGGGGAGAGAAAAATAAGACACCTGCAGACCTGCTTCACCTCTTGTGAAGCGACTCCCCTGCAGGTGGGGAGCCAGGGGCTTGAACCAGGATCCTTAAGCTGGTCCTTGTGCTTTGCGCCACCTGTGCTTAACCTGCTGCGCTACCGCCCAACTCCCTTGCAATTTCCTTAAAAGAAAAACTACCGTATGTATCTAATACAGACTAAAAAGGAGCTAACTAGGGCCGTATGAGAGGAATTATTTTAGGGCTAGAGAGATAGATAATGATTCTTTAAAAAGACAAAGACATTCATTCAAGCCTGAAGCACCAAAGGTCCCAGGCTCAATCCCCAGATCTACCATATGCCAAACTGAGCAGCAGTCTGGCTAGAAAGAGAAAGAAATAAGATAAAAAATATTACACTCGATTTCTGAAAAGTTGACACTGTCAACATATTTCATATAGTGAAACACTGCCCTTTAGTATGAAAAATGAATTTAAAAAGAAAATAAGACAGGTACTGATACCAGAGTTGTGAAATTAGCTCTAGACTAATGTCTTAGTCCAGAAATTACTAGTTATGGGACTTTCCACAACCTGGCAGTGTATTTTCGTATTTGTAAAATAGAAAGAGTGAAGTCAGCCTAATAACTGACAAGATGAAATGAGATGTCTAATACTGAGTGAATGAAACATTTCACAGTACACGACAGCCCCCGGCCCTCATAAACGGTGGTAGGTGCTTGACAATGGTGATGCTTTTCAGGTTACGGATCCTGAAAGACAAGCACTGAAGACCTCAAGCAACATTTGGCAGTTTCAAAAATCCCAAGTCTCATGTACACGAAAGCAACTCTGAAAAGACACAGAAAACTCCATCCAAGTGCTGCTATCAACGCAGCTATAATTTAAGCATGACTATCACTGCAATCAAAACAGCATTTGCCATATACTGAGATACAAGGTGTGTGTGTTTAAAAAAAAAAAATGACAATTTTTGTTTGTCAGGAAACCAGAGTGAATATGAGATCTTACCTTGAAACATTATCTCCAGAAATCTCCTCATTTTATTTTACACACATTTTTTTCAGAATCATTTCATTGGGGAAAGCTAATGACTTACAGTATAATACACACTGCTTTACCAGGCTGCAAATATCCAAAGTAACTTAGTTTCTTTTTTCATATTTTTTTCTAGCTTTGTATCTTTCTTTTTTTAAAAATTTATTTATTTCCTTTTGTTGCCCTTGTTGTTTTATTGTTGTAGTTATTATTGCTATTGTTGTTGTTGGCTAGGAAAGAGAAATGGAGAGAGGAGGGGAAGACAGAGAGGGGTAGAGAAAGACAGACACCTGCAGACCTGCTTCACCGCCTGTGAAGCGACTCCCCTGCAGATGGGGAGCTGGGGGCTCGAACTGGGATCTTTATGCCGGTCCTTGCGCTTTGCACCACATGCGCTTAACCCGCTGCGCTACTGGCCGACTCCCTTCTTTTTTTCATATTTTAATGGAAAGTCATTTCTGTGAGGTATATGTAAATGGTTCACTGGGCTAAAGAAACTTTTAGCATTCAAAGGCACACTAAGTATTTTTCACGACTGCACTTCACGAGACGAAAATAATACGGTCCGTGAAAAGCAGCTGTCTTACCTGACAGTGTATGTTCTGTGCCCTTGATGTGATCAACTAGCTCCCAGCACCGTTCATCCTTTACGCGTGGAAGTCCATCGAAATTAGTCTTCCTGTACTCCAGTATAAAGTGGTCGATCTTCCTGTCTTCTTCTGGCATCCTCCAAGCCACCGTTACAGCATTGTCCGCCACCAGACATTCAACGGGATCGATCTCTGGAGCTTTGGGTACTGAGGGGAATAAAATAAAAGCCTGGATTTCCCATTTATCATACAACTGAGCAGACACTCATGATTCTCATTCAAATCCTACTGTGTTGTACTGTTTCTGAAGTGCTGGAATGAATCAGATTAAGGAAAAGTATACACTATACATGTGAAGTAATTTAAAAATTCATGTTTCAAAGCTTTTCACAGACTTAATTCAAAACCTATGAAAATCCAATTGGGTGGTCTGGGAGGTGGCATAGTGGATAAAGTGTTGGACTCTCAAGTGTGAGGTCCTGAGATCAATCCCCGGCAGCACATGTACCAGAGTGATGTCTGGTTCTTTCTCTCTCTCTCTCCTCCTACTTTCAGTGGGGAGGTAGTGTGTTACGTGGAGAACTGAGAAATGTTACCCATGGACCAACTACTGTGTTTTACTGTCAACTATTGGGATGCATTGGATCGACCTTCTCGTGGTGCATCCCGTGAGTACCCATTCATTGGGGAAACTGACGATCCTTCCTAGCCGACTGAATCCACATGGATCCCAGTCACTTTCAAAGCCAGCAACAAGCAGCTCCTGACAGCTTTCAACCTGACCTGTTGACTGGCTACAGAAGAAGGGCAAACGCTAGAAGAAGAACTGTCAATTATAAAACATTAATTCCCCCCAATACAGGGGGGGAAAAACCCTTTTACTCAAGGTTGCAATATAACAGCAATGGTCAGGATTCACATCTAAGATGTCTAGCCCCACACTGACCATCATGGTGTGTATATATTTATTGCTTCTTTCTACCATGCTAGCCATAAAGTAATGCAGTTTTTTTTTTCACTAGAGATAGTTATGCTTTAAAACCAGAAAATTCAGTTTATTCCTTTACTGAGTGAAGAAAAAAAAAAAAGAGTAGTCTAATTGACAAACATTAGGAATGACCAGAACTAATTCTGCCTGTAGTTTGATGCTTGTGTAAGTGGAGACTGTTAGTGACAAGATGAACAGAATGTAGCAACACTGACAGCAGATGGAGAGGAAACTGGGAGCTTCCTCTGTAAGATTTACATTTCGATACTCATTATGAAATTTTTTTTTGTATGTGTGTGTGTGTGTGTGCGTGTGTGTGTGTATGTGTGTGCGCAGAAAAGTTTAATGCCTAACTTGACATGTTTAACTTTTTAATAAATAACTTTTTTGCTTACTGGCTTACCTGGCAAAAACTTCAAAGCCTGGAGCATCTTTCTTTCCTGAGAAAAATCCACCATTAGATGAGTCATGTTGTCACTGACCTTTGGTCTCAGAGAAAGGCGAAAAGCAGAAGCCATTGTTACTCTATGGAAAACACAACGATATTTTGTAAAAATGAAAGAATGGGAAGTATCCTATTAGTTAATGTAATAAAGTGAAAAGTCAAGACAATGTTACGCTGCTGATTTCAAAACCATTAACAAAGGTCATAAAGCCAAGTACCAATTTGCTAATAGAGTCTTAAAAATTAACTCAGTCAAAAACTCTCAAATGTTTTTAGGACATTTTTTGTAAAGATTTTATTTCTTTATTCATGAGAAAGATAGAAGAGAGAGAAAGAGCCAGTACATGTGCTGCCAGGGATTGAACTAGGGACCTCATGCTTGAGAGGCCAGTGCTTTTTATTCACTGTGCCACCTCCAGGACCACGTTTTTAAAGCATTTAAGATAACCTGAAATAACTTTTCTCCAGCCAGTTTTATCAAACTGCATACAAATATCATGAGGCAAATATCTAGGAAAAATCATCTTTAATAGGACCGACATCTATACAACTCAACCTCACTGATTTCCTGATGCCAGTCTCACCCTTTTCACACACCGATTGGTAACCTGCACATAATTTCTGATTCAAACACTCTCCACAGAGCATGACAACTGATCGACTATCTTTAATGAAGAGCAGAAATACACTGGCCATACACTGGTCATCTTAGGAAGTGCTGAGAGCAGGGCATGAATGAGATGAGAGAATTAAAATCACCACTGAGACCAACATATTAATGGAACAACATTAGCTGCATGGGAAGACAGGAAACAAGAACCCTGGGAAACCATATGTTATGGGAGTGATGAATCAACACGTGCCAAGTAGACGAATACAGTATGGAGAACACTTAACAGCAACAAAAAGAGTCATACAAGGTCTCACTGAATCCAAAGTATGAGAAAACGTAATTTGATCTCAAATGTCAATTTTCTCATTAAACTTCCACAAGTATCGCAAGCAACTTCCTTTACCATCTTCGGTCAAAAGAATGATATAGGGGGGCTGGGCGGTAGCGCAGCGGGTTAAGCGCACATGGTGCGAAGCGCAAGGATCGGCATAAGGATCCCGGTTCGAGCCCCCGGCCCCCCCTCCTGCAAGGAAGTCGCTTCACAGGCGGTCTTTCCCTCCCCCTCTCTGTCTTCCCCCATCTCTCTCCATTTCTCTCTGTCCTATCCAGCAATGACATCAATAACAACTATAATAATAATAACCACAACAACAATAAAACAAGGGCAACAAAGGGGGAAAAAATAGCTTCCAGGAGCAGTGGACTGTGGTGCAGGCACCGAGCCCCAGCAATAACCCTGGAGGCAAAAAAAAAAAAAAAAAAAAAGAATGCTATAAAAACATTATTCACGAATGTTCTCCTCATAAATGCTGGGGAGAGGAAGTCAATAGAGCTGGGAGCACAAAGGGGATGCCAGGCCTGACCATTCAGATCTGTCAGGTCTACTCTGGGCACCACTGGCATTAAGGAGATTATACTGCTGTCAGGAGGCGCCGGCCTTACCACGTCCAAGACCTTAGCCTGAGTCTCCAACGCCACAGACAGCATCGACGGATCTCCTAAGATGGCAGAATGGGGTTTTGGCGTCCCTCCCTCTCTCTTCACTCTCTCTCCCTTGGCTACTCCCTCCATATTCCTTCCCTCTATCCTGAAAGGTCTAGAATAAATACTGGCACAGTAAGGTGTAATGCATGTGTGAAACCTGGGGCTTATCTCTCCCCACGCCCCTACACACACACACACACACACACTCACACACACACACTCAC